>NC_049202.1:72572492-72577492 GCF_013347855.1 Anguilla anguilla | reverse complement strand
CCTAACCCCGCGCCTCCGGGGGATTCGCTCGGGTGCGTAAACGTGCAAACGGGCGATCAGCACCTGCCCCGGGCAGAGAGAGAGAGAGAGAGAGAGAGAGAGAGAGAGAGAGAGAGAGAGAGATGGAGGAGGAGAGAGAGAGAGAGAGAGAGAGAGAGAGAGAGCGGTAGAGCGGTAGAGCGGTGCGAGCGGGGACGGAGGAGGTGCGTAATTCTTATAAATGGGGGTAATTATCAGGCCTAATTAGCACGTCGGTGCTCAGAGTGACTCACAGCACTTCAGTGGAGTGGGCAATTATCCCGGGGGACTGGCAGAGAGAGAGCGATGATCCCGGGGTAATGGCAGAGAGAGCGATGATCCCGGGGGACTGGCAGAGAGAGAGCGATGATCCCAGGGGACTGGCAGAGAGAGCAATTATCTCGGGGGACTGGCAGAGAGAGCGATAATCCCGGGGGACTGGCAGAGAGAGTGATGATCCCGGGGGACTGGCAGAGAGAGCGATGATCCCGGGGGACTGGCAGAGAGAGCGATGATCCCGGGGGACTGGCAGAGAGAGCGATGATCCCGGGGGACTGGCAGAGAGCGATGATCCCGGGGGAGTGGCAGAGAGAGCGATGATCCCGGGGGACTGGCAGAGAGAGAGATGATCCCGGGGGACTGGCAGAGAGAGCGATGATCCCGGGGGACTGGCAGAGAGAGCGATGATCCCGGGGGACTGGCAGAGAGCGATGATCCCGGGGGACTGGCAGAGAGAGCGATGATCCCGGGGGACTGGCAGAGAGCGATGATCCCGGGGGACTGGCAGAGAGAGCGATGATCCCGGGGGACTGGCAGAGAGCGATGATCCCGGGGGACTGGTAGAGAGAATGATGATCCCGGGGGACTGGCAGAGAGAGTGATGATCCCGGGTGACTGGCAGAGAGAGCAATTATCCCGGGGGACTGGCAGAGAGAGCGATGATCCCGGGGGACTGGCAGAGAGAGAGTGATGATCCTGGGGGACTGGCAGAGAGAGCGATGATCCCGGGGGACTGGCAGAGAGAGCGATGATCCCGGGTGACTGGCAGAGAGAGCGATGATCCCGGGGGACTGGCAGAGAGAGCGATGATCCGGGGGGACTGGCAGAGAGAGCAATTATCCCGGGGGACTGGCAGAGAGAGCGATGATCCCGGGGGACTGGCAGAGAGAGCGATGATCTCGGGGGACTGGCAGAGAGAGCGATGATCCCGGGGGACTGGCAGAGAGAGCGATGATCCCGGGGGACTGGCAGAGAGCGATGATCCCGGGGGACTGGCAGAGAGAGCGATGATCCCGGGGGACTGGCAGAGAGCGATGATCCCGGGGGACTGGTAGAGAGAATGATGATCCCGGGGGACTGGCAGAGAGAGTGATGATCCCGGGTGACTGGCAGAGAGAGCAATTATCCCGGGGGACTGGCAGAGAGAGCGATGATCCCGGGGGACTGGCAGAGAGAGAGTGATGATCCTGGGGGACTGGCAGAGAGAGCGATGATCCCGGGGGACTGGCAGAGAGAGCGATGATCCCGGGTGACTGGCAGAGAGAGCGATGATCCCGGGGGACTGGCAGAGAGAGCGATGATCCGGGGGGACTGGCAGAGAGAGCAATTATCCCGGGGGACTGGCAGAGAGAGCGATGATCCCGGGGGACTGGCAGAGAGAGCGATGATCTCGGGGGACTGGCAGAGAGAGCGATGATCCCGGGGGACTGGCAGAGAGAGCGATGATCCCGGGGGACTGGCAGAGACAGCGATGATCCCGGGGGACTGGCAGAGAGAGCGATGATCCGGGGGGACTGGCAGAGAGAGCAATTATCCCGGGGGACTGGCAGAGAGAGCGATGATCCCGGGGGACTGGCAGAGAGAGCGATGATCTCGGGGGACTGGCAGAGAGAGCGATGATCCCGGGTGACTGGCAGAGAGAGCGATGATCCCGGGGGACTGGCAGAGAGAGAGTGATGATCCTGGGTGACTGGCAGAGAGAGCGATGATCCCGGGGGACTGGCAGAGAGAGCGATGATCCCGGGGGACTGGCAGAGAGAGCGATGATCCCGGGGGACTGGCAGAGAGAGCGATGATCCCGGGGGACTGGCAGGGAGAGCGATGATCCCGGGGGACTGGCAGAGAGAGCGATGATCCCGGGGGACTGGCAGAGATAGCGATGATCTGGCAGAGGCAGAGGTTAGTGTAGATGCACTCTCGCTGTGTAGGGGCAGTCCAGCCCCCCCCCTCCCCGCTCACCGCACATGGTGTGTGGGGCTCAGGGTGATAACCCCTCCCTCAGAGAAACAGGAGGTCCTGATTAGGAGGGTCTGGCGGGATTAGGGGGCGCCCCACCTCGAAGCGGAGACGGTTTGGGGTTCTCTTCCTCTCTGGATCACCGCAGACCCCCCGTGCTAAGCCCAGCAGCTAAGCCCACGCAGCCTGGCTGCTCACTTTAAGCCCTGTGGTAAATAATGTCTGAACCCAAGCAAACACTGGCGCGCAGATCGCCAGTTTGAACTCTCCTTCAGTTCACTGGATTTTTCTGGGCTGAGAAGCTAAGAATAACAGGCCTTAGACTAGTGTGGCCTGCAGGACTGGCAAAAGAGCAGCAGCTAGCAACCACCGCTTACTCACTAACCCCCAAATATCTACATCCACTAACCTCCATATATCTATACCCTCTCACCCCCACCCACTAACCCCCACACTCCTACATCCACTCACCCCCACCCACTAACCCCCACACTCCTGCATCCACTCACCCCCACCCACTAACCCCCACACTCCGACACCCATTAACCTCCACACTCCTATACCCACTAACCGCCACACTCCTATACCCACTAACCCCCACCCACGAACCTCCACACTCCTATACCCACTAACCCCCACACCCCTGTACCCACTAACCCCCACACCCCTATATCCACTAACCCCCACACTCCTACACCCACTAACCCCCTCCAGTGACTGCATTAAATCTCACTTTATCTTAGTCTTGAAATGAGGGAATCCCCCCCACACTGTAGATTTGACCTTCCTGAGATTTTAGAAATGAGCGGTTACTTAATGTGAAAAAGAGAGCAGATAGAGTCACTGATTGGTACAGCACAATGGCTGGCCTCGCTTGGTCTCCCAAATCTGTAATACCTTACCAGCCCTGGGACATTCCAGATTCCCCTTGTAGTTCCCCAAGAGCGCCACATGGGGGCGCAAAATCCCCACGGGGACAAGGCAGGAATCCCCAGACACCGCCATCACCCAAGAGAGTTAGAGTAGGATCTGCCCTCCACCCTCTCAGTGCCTGAAATCTCGCTCTACCCCCGCAGTACCTGAAACCTTCACCCCCATCAGTCCCTGAAATCTCCACCCCCTCTGCCCCCCACCCCCCCACCCCCCGTGCTTGAAATCTCTCTCCAGCCTCTCAGTGCCTGAAATCGCCCCCTCGCCCCTCAGTGCCTGAAATCTCCATCCACCCTTTTAGCCAGATGAACTTGGCCAAACGAGCCGATCTCGATCCCGGGTTACACTTGTGTTCAGCTGATATGTGGCGGCCGCAGACACAGTCGCGGTTTGTCTCACAAAAATGCATTAAAATCGCTGTACGTGCGTTTCGCTTTGTCGAGAGTCCGGTGTCGAATGCGCCGCTTGCTTTTGAAATAACTCTTCACGGTTCACGACCGTGGCGTTATCTCATAACACATAAAACGATTTCACGTCCAAACTGACAGCACACTAACAGTGACACGCAACGTTCTCTCAGCGTTGAGCCGACGTTGTGACAGCGCTGATACAACAAAACTGGGTGCAAAATGGGGGGGGGGTGGGGGTGGAGGAAGAACATATGTTGAGCGTGCGGCTAATTTTCACCCCCCCCCCCCCTCGTTTGATTGTCAGAGTGCTAATGAAGGTGATTAGCTAGCCCTGGCGATCCCGCAGGGCCTCCCATGGAGAAAGCAAACAAGCGGGAGCCAAGCGACAGATTATTTCGCTTAAGAGTGATGTCTAAATTACACTCCTGTCCAACCGCCTGCTCTCTCTGGCGGGCTCCCAGGGCCCCAGTTTCACATATTTTTAACTTCGGTTTTGCTTAAACGTGCGTTAAAAAAACAACAAAAAAACAGCAGAACTGGTTAGCGCTGAATCATAGTGCTGTTATCCCTTTAGGACCGGAAGGTGCCCTGTTAGCGTTAGCGTTAGCGCTGAATCATGGCGCTGTTATCCCTTTAGGACTGGAAGGTGCCCTGTTAGCGTTAGCGTTAGCACTGAATCATAGCGCAGTTATCCCTTTAGGACCGGAAGGTGCCCTGTTAGCGTTAGCGTTAGCGCTGAATCATAGCGCTGTTATCCCTTTAGGACCGGAAGGTGCCCTGTTAGCGTGAGCGTTAGCGCTGAATCATAGCGCTGTTATCCCTTTAGGACCGGAAGGTGCCCTGTTAGCGTTAGCGTTAGCGCTGAATCATAGCGCTGTTATCCCTTTAGGACCGGAAGGTGCCCTGTTAGCGTTAGCATTAGCGCTGAATCATATCGCTGTTATCCCTTTAGGACCGGAAGGTGCCCTGTTAGCGTTAGCGTTGTTATCCCTTTAGGACCGGAAGGTGCCCTGTTAGCGTTAGCGCTGAATCATAGCGCTGTTATCCCTTTAGGACCGGAAGGTGCCCTGTTAGCGTTAGCGCTGAATCATAGCGTTGTTATCCCTTTAGGACCGGAAGGTGCCCTGTTAGCGTTAGTGCTGAATCATAGCGTTGTTATCCCTTTAGGACCGGAAGGTGCCCTGTTAGCGTTAGCGCTGAATCATAGCGCTGTTATCCCTTTAGGACCGGAAGGTGCCCTGTTAGCGTTAGCGCTGAATCATAGCGCTGTTATCCCTTTAGGACCGGAAGGTGCCCTGTTAGCGTTAGCGCTGAATCATAGCGCTGTTATCCCTTTAGGACCGGAAGGTGCCCTGTTAGCGTTAGCGCTGAATCATAGCGCTGTTATCCCTTTAGGACCGGAAGGTG
>NC_049202.1:72537492-72567492 GCF_013347855.1 Anguilla anguilla | reverse complement strand
AAAGTGCTTAGCCACAGAGCGCGTAGCTACAAAGTGCTTAGCCACAGAGCGCGTAGCTACAAAGTGCTTAGCCACTGAACGCATAGCCACAGAGCGCGTAGCTACAAAGTGCTTAGCCACAGAGTGCGTAGCTACAAAGTGCTTAGCCACAGAGCATGTAGCTACAAAGTGCTTAGCCATAGAGCTCATAGCCACAGAGCGTGTAGCTACAAAGTGCTTAGCCACAGAGCGCGTAGCTACAAAGTGCTTAGCCACAGAGCTCATAGCCACAGAGCTCGTAGCCACAGAGCTCATAGCCACAGAGCTCGTAGCTACAAAGTGCTTAGCCACAGAGCTCATAGCCACAGAGCGCGTAGCTACAAAGTGCTTAGCCACAGAGCGCACATCAACTGATTTGGTTTTCTCATTTGACGGGGGACATTGAGGAGCTGGAAGTCGTGCATAAGTCATTTGTTTTGGGGCTAGATCAGCCAGACCCTGAACATTGGACATCCACCCGTCCCAGCAGGGGATGGTTGTGACTTCGTCCAGAATCTATGGGGGAGAAAAAACTCTGCAGTGCTTTACACTGTCAGCACATTGCAGTCACCTCTCAGAGAATGTGTGTGTGTGTGTGTGTATGTGTGTGTGGGTGTGTGAGTGTGTGTGTGTGTGTGTGTGTATACCTGTGTGTGTGTGTGTGCGTGTGAGTGTGTGTGTGACCTGTGAATGGAAGCATTTACTTTTTATTGATTCACTTTTGTGTTTTTTTTCTTCCCTCTTTCACAGCTGAACAATTTCACTCCAAAGAAATAATTCCAACCAATTGCCGATAATTGAGAAAGATGGCAGCCATATTGGCAGGGGTCAAAGGTCGCGGGCTCCAGGCTGATTGCCAGCTGTGGCTGGGTCAGGACAAATTTGTTATTAATAGCCCGAGCTGTCGGGGGCAATGACTGTCAGGGGCAGGCGTCCGCACTGGAGGCTAGCTCTCGTCTATCCAGCCGGAGGAAGGGAGGATCACAGCCCTAGGCGTCCTCTGACATTTACCAGCTCTGAGAGCCCATGTAAGGGGACGGCAGCTCAGACAAGCGAGCGGCCAGGTAGGCAGGCTGTGGGCAGGTGTGGCTGGCTGTATGGAGTCAGGTAGGCAGGCTGTGGATGGGTGTGGCTGGCTGTATGGAGTCAGGTAGGCAGGCTGTGGACGGGGGCAGCTGGCTTTTTGGAGTCAGGTAGGCAGGCTGTGGACAGGTGTGGCTGGCTGTATGAAGTCAGGTAGGCAGGCTGTGGACGGGTGTGGCTGGCTGTATGGAGTCAGGTAGGCAGGCTGTGGACGGGTGCAGCTGGCTGTATGGAGTCAGGTAGGCAGGCTGTGGACGGGTGTGGCTGGCTGAACAGAACACGTCTCCTGTCTGTTCTGGCCCCACGATGGTGGAATGACCTCCCTGTGGAGGTCAGAACAGCTGAGACACTGACCCATTTCAAACAACGACTGAAGACTCACCTCTTCAGGCTGCACCTCTCCCCATCCCTCCCTACCCCCCTGTAAATGACTGTAAGCTTAGGGTTGTAACTAGGCAGCTGTTTCGTAGGTGACTTAGGTGCATTAACTGTCTTAACTACTGCTTGTATTTTTTCCATAGATTGCGTTGTTGCCGTTCTTGTTGTGTTAGTGTTAATCAGTTTAACCTTCAGGGTCCAAGTTGAACTACGCGGTCGTTCCCTGCACTTGGACCTGTACTTCTCTCTAGGGGTTTCGTCATACTTGTTCCTGGTTATGGTTATACACTTTGTTGTACGTCGCTCTGGATAAGAGCGTCTGCCAAATGCCTGTAATGTAAATGTAATGGCTGTATGGAATCAGGTAGGCAGGCTGTGGACGGGTGTGGCTGGCTGTATGGAGTCAGGTAGGCAGGCTGTGGACGGGTGTGGCTGGCTGTATGGAGTCAGGTAGGCAGGCTGTGGACGGATGTGGCTGGCTGTATGGAGTCAGGTAGGCAGGCTGTGGGCAGGTGCGGCCGACTATTTTGTGACCGTTTGGTCCTTGAATCCATCCTCCAGCACTGGCCTTTTGCCTCTCCTCCAAAAGACAGGGCAGCTCAGAGCCGTAAAAACCCCGCCCACTATCACTGACTCTAGTCAATCATGTCTGTTCACGTTTGTTCGACATCAGCTCTAGCCCAATCATCATAGCCGATGCTATGATTCAAACATTAAATTCAAGACCCAGGAAAAGCTGTTAAACAGCGAGAGGAGGTGTGTGTGTGTGTCTGTGTGTTTGTGTGTGTGTGAGATACGTCACACTTCCTCAAGCCGCATCTCCGAGAATCTGATCAATGACTACGCTGCCACATCCGCGGTGCGGCCAATCGCAGCTGGAGTAAGTGCTGCTCCTCGGACGGTAAGAGGAGAGAGCGACCTTCAGGATCTGAGAGCATGGCTTCCAGGCCTGCTCCTCCTTCAGTTCTGTTTGTTTGTTTTAGACATGGCCCCTCTCTCTCTCCACGCTGGAGACCATCCTGAGATCGTTTCCCCCCCCCGTTTCGCCGAACGGCTGAATCCCATAAAAACTTGGAGTCGGCTGAATCCGGCGACGGATGATTTCAGACCTGGCGCGGTCATGGGTCCCAGTCTGGGGAGGAACCTTTCAGCACAACAAAAAAAAAAAAACGAGAAAGAGAAATCGCAACACTAATCGCACAAGACTGCCATTTCTCATTCGTAAGTGGTGTACCGTAGATTAAGATCTTACAAGTGCATTTAAATTTGGACTGGGTGGTTCCCTCATGTAATTCTGCCGGACTTAGCAACGCACACAATCGCACTCACAGACGTAAAAGCAACCAAAACACAAACAGCCAATTAGCTGCTAGCGTTTATTTCATGTGCCGCTGGTTGAGTCATAGAAAACTTCCATAGCTTGGACACACCCACCCCCTGAGACACCATACCCCCCCCCCCCCCCACCCCTAACAATGATCTGTACTCTTAACCCCCCCCCCACAGCCCGGCCACGCCTACTTTGCCACAGAGGCTCCTCCCCTCCACCTGTTCTCGCCAAACCGCACCACACCCCGGGTGACCTCTCCCAACATCGGGGGGCAGAACACAGCATTTCCTCAGCCTCTCTTACCCTTCAGACACCGGTGCAGTTTCCGCACACCATGGACCTGTCTCCACCAGTCAGAAAGAAGAAAAAAACCCCCCTTGATCCATGCGGTGTAGGCATGCTGGTTAGTGCCGGGTTTTATCTAACCTTCTCAGGCCACAGCTGTGCTCCATTCAGAGTGTTTCAGAAAACGGACTTTCGGTTGCATCATAAGGATGTGTGTGGGGAGAGGGGGTTGAGCGGTGAGCAAGCCGTCGCTAGGGGAACTGCCCATCGCCATGACTACAGATACAGCTTTAGCACTCTTTTGGGGGAAAGCGCGCCCGATATTGATGAGTCATGGAGGCACGCAGGCTGAATTCTCCCTGATCATCCACGCTCAGCTTTTCCACCAGCGCCATTAACCCTTCGAAGGGGAGGTTTTTTGGAATGGTTCTTCCGAAATTCCAAAGTCTTGTCTCACGCCAAATGTGTGACAGTGTTCACAACCCTGCCTGCTGTTACAACTCTGTTACAACCCTGCCTGCTGTTACAACTCTGTTACAACCCTGCCTGCTGTTACAACTCTGTTACAACCCTGCCTGCTGTTACAACTCTGTTACAACCCTGCCTGCTGCTATAACTCTGTTACAACCCTTCCTGCTGTTATAACTCTATTACAACCCTGCCTGTTGTTACATCTCTGTTACAACCCTGCCTGCTGTTATAACTCTGTTACAACCCTGCCTGCTGATACAGCTCTGTTACAACCCTGCCTGCTGTTACAACTCTGTTACAAGTCTGCCTGCTGATACAGCTCTGTTACAACCCTGCCTGCTGTTACAACTCTGTTACAACCCTGCCTGCTGTTACAACTCTGTTACAACCCTGCCTGCTGTTACAACTCTGTTACAACCCTGCCTGCTGTTACAACTCTGTTACAACCCTGCCTGCTGCTATAACTCTGTTACAACCCTGCCTGCTGTTATAACTCTGTTACAACCCTGCCTGTTGTTACATCTCTGTTACAACCCTGCCTGCTGATACAGCTCTGTTACAACCCTGCCTGCTGTTACAACTCTGTTACAACTCTGCCTGCTGATACAGCTCTGTTACAACCCTGCCTGCTGTTATAACTCTGTTACAACCCTGCCTGTTGTTACATCTCTGTTACAACCCTGCCTGCTGATACAGCTCTGTTACCACCCTGCCTGCTGTTACAACTCTGTTACAACCCTGCCTGCTGGTACAACTCATTTTGCAAAGCACGTAGTCCTACAAGGTTTATGTAGTCTTATGTAGTCTACAAATTTAGAACAAGAAAACCCAACAAAAATGAAAAGCATTTGAATAATGAGTATGTGTCAGCCTTATGCATGTGCACACAAATTTCCCAGGTCATTTTTATAACTGTGAACTTGCCTTTAAAAAAAATGATTAGCTCTTATCTGATACAACATGTTATAGCTAAATATCTTACACATGCCTGTCACTGTTATCTGTTCAGACAGTTTGTTTTGGTTTTGGCAAGTCATCCGATGAGATTAAACCTGTATGCCAAAAGAAATGCAGGCGAAGAAGATATCCGACAGCCTGCGATGTTCACACAGAGATAAACGCCTCTCTACTGGGCCCTCACTGCGTTTGGGAAGGAGCCAGCCAGGCTGCACTTCATTTCCACAGTTGTGCTAGTCTTTTCCCAAACATACTGGTTCAAACACACAACCCAAACAAACTGACCTTAAACACACAACTCAAACACACTGCCTTAAACACACAATGCAAACATACTGCTTTTAAACACGCAACCCAAACGTACTGGTGTTAAACACACAACCCAAACATTCTGGTCTTAGACACACAACTCAAACACACTGCCTTAAACACACAATGCAAACATACTGGTTTTAAACACGCAACCCAAACGTACTGGTGTTAAACACACAACCCAAACATACTGGTGTTAAACACACAACCAAAACGTACTGGTGTTAAACACACAACCCAAACATACTGGCTCAAACACACAACCCAAACATACTGGTGTTAAACACACAACCCAAACATACTGGTGTTAAACACACAACCCAAACATACTGGTGTTAAACACACAACCCAAACATACTGGTGTTAAACACACAACCCAAACATACTGGTGTTAAACACACAACCCAAACATACTGGCTCAAACACACAACCCAAACATACTGGGGGGGGAGGGGGGAGGGGGGGCTGTAGTCTAGCTGGTCAGGGTTGGAGGGGGGGTAAATGTAGTTTAGGTGATCAGAGTTGGAGGGGGAGTAAGTGTAGTTTAGCTGGTCAGTGTTGGGGGGTAAGTGTTGTTTAGCTGATCAGAGTTGGGGGGTAAGTGTTGTTTAGCTGATCAGGGCTGGAGGGGGGTAAGCTTAGTTTAGCTGTTCAGTTGATGAAGCTGTTCACCTTTTTTACAACAACGCACAAAAACCAAACGGGACTCATTTACACTTCTCCTAAACCAGTCCTGTCTATACACTCTGCCCAAAACCAGAGAGAACCCATTTACCCCCCACCCAGCCAGTCCTGTCTACACACTCTGCCCCAAACCAGAGAGGACCCATTTACCCCCCACCCAGCCAGTCCTGTCTACACACTCTGCCCCAAACCAGAGAGGACCCATTTACCCCCCACCCAGCCAGTCCTGTCTACACACTCTGCCCCAAACCAGAGAGGACCCATTTACCCTCCACCCAGCTAGTCCTGTCTACACACTCTGCCCAAAACCAGAGAGAACCCATTTACCCCCCACCCAGCCAGTCCTGTCTACACACTCCACCCAAAACCAGAGAGGACCCATTTACACCCCCACCTCCATCTGACCCTAACAGGACCTTTCTGTGCTCCCCTGTTTTATTATTTTCTCTCTCTCTCTCTGTCTCAGAACCCCCCTTGTGGGGACACTTTGAGGAGAATCCCAGACCCATCGGAGGTCTCAGTCTGCTGGACCCATCAGGGCCCGCGCCTGCTCACCCCCGTCGCCGGGGAGACCATCGCCCGGGTAATTTCCATAAATATAAAACGCGCATCGTTTTTTCCGCTTCGGAATGGCGGGGCCCGAGGGGGACATCGCCCTGTGATGCATGCGCCATGGCATTCGCAGCCCATAATAATTTACCTGCAAATGGAGTTCTGGATTCCCCATGATTCATCTCAGCGTTCCGCGTTCTCGTCCGCCGGCTTGTGGAAGCAATCGAGGGCGGCGGAATTTAAAATGGCCCCCAACGGTTCCATACATCACCTGCTCTGGCAGGACGGTGCTTAATCACTCCCGCTGACAACCGCAAGCCAAACTGATCACAGAGAATCGCATTTGGACAGAGAATATGTCAGTTTCCACCTGGACCTCATGCTTGCTTCCATTCATCCTATCATTTCCATAATCTTTTTGTTTTTCCCTCAACGGTGCCATGTAATTATGTTAATTGCAATGTAATAATTTAGATCCCTAGATAATAATAATTACACATTTCTATGACAGAGGTAGATCCCTTATTGTAATAATAAAGTCGTGTTTTTACACTCTCAGAAAAAGGGTATGGTAGGGGTCAATTTTTGTTCTTGAAGGCACAGCTCTGGTTAATGTTCTCTCTCTGGGTCATATAGATCTGAAAGCTATAATAGGTGTACCATTGAATGACAAGCCATTGTAACCCTATAGGTACAATTTTTGCACAATTGTTTTCTGACAACGTATGATGCAGAGGCAATGTGCAGTGTTGCACGAATTTACAGTTGCTTCCTTATCGCTGTTGTTCAAACCAGTTAATTTTATTTGGGTTCTTCATGTGGGCTACCGCAACACAGAGTGCGATCGGTGCTCTGTGTCAGAGCAGCTGGCTTTATTGGTTTTATATCATGTATAACTTACGTAATTATCTTTATAGTGGCTTCAGGAAATTTTAACAACAACACAGAAAATCCTGGCACAGATACGCAATGTATAGTCATAGTTGAAAAAAAAAGCACTCTTTGGGCCCAGCAAAATTCTTTTACAGACCGGGTTTAAGCACAGGGCCCGTGAGTTCATTTCCAAGCTCTTCAGAGAATTTAAAGGTTCGCTTGAACTGGTCGAGTCTCAGGCATCTTGAAGAGCAAAGCTTCCTACGCTAATAAAATGGATACATTGAATAGCGGAGTCACGGGCCATTTGCTGCGAAAGAGCCCTTTTCTGCGAATCCTGTCTGCGTCTTGGCAGAGCTTTCTCGAAATCCAGTCCCTGGCACGATTAACTCCGCAAGGAGGCACGGGTCAGAGAATGACTCCTTCCCCAAATCAAAAGGTTCCTTTTATGGGATGTTCATCTCTGCCAGCTACGGGAGTCAATGAGACAGAAAGGAGGAGGGGGAGAGAAAGAGAGGGGAGAGAGAAAGTGGAGAGGGGGAGAGGACAGAGAGAAAAAGGGAAAGGAAGGAGGAAGAGGCAAACTCCGAGAGAGGGGGAGAGAGAGAGATAGACCATGTGACAAAGGGAGCATCCACATAAATATTATACAAATTACTTCCATAGTTGTTAGTTATTTGGTTAACTTACCAGTACATTATTTATTTATTTATTTATTTAGAACTGTAAAAAAAAACATTCAGGAACACTTTACGACACGTCATTTACTAAATGTGATTTACTCAATGTTCAACCACTGTCAAGATGTGAACGTACAACACTGTACAGTACATAATAAGTGCATTTTGGAATGTGCTTATTCAGGAACAATTTACCACATGTTTATGAATGCTAAACAAGCACTACTGAGGTGGGAACATATGTGCACTGTATGAGCTAAGTGGGCTACATTTTGGAATGTGGAATTTAACGATTTTCACATTCCAGTAAAGTACATCTTTAGCGTACGTTTTCTCAAGTCATTCAGACGTGATTTTCAAAATGTCACACTAAAAGTATTTGTGAAATGTTCAATATATTTTACATTTCAGTATAAAAGCACCAGTTGTCCTTGGACTTTTGCAGAAAATAACAAATTAAACACCGTAATGGATATTTTTTCCCGAAACGGTACTTTGGTAATGTGAGTATGTGATGAAAATGTAAAAATTATAAATACAGTACAGAGCTGCGTGTTCTGCACAAATCCTTTCTCTGTCCATCATTCCACCACCTTCTCATTCATGAATTTTGCTTATGGATCCAAATAAAATATTAACACATTTTTACATGAAAGTTGAGAGGTTCCTGCAAACACAGGGTGTTAGAGGAAGCTGTGTTTACCGAAATTATTTATTTAGTTCCTTTGACACTTGAGGCATGCCAGGAATTTCAGAGACTGGCAACCAGATACCCATTTGGGCAAAAACGGAGGAACTAAAATCATTTTTTAACGTACTGTAAAGGCGGTGTATCCTAAATAATGCATGCTAATGAGTTCTGTTTTAAAATGAGCTGTTGGTGAATAGTTTTAAATCTGCTCAGAGGACGAGAACGAGGTATAAATGATGTGTTTAATGTGCCCAGTGAGGGTGATTATTCCTTCTGTTAAAAGTGGAGAATCCTTGAATAGAAGCAGACACAACTGCTTTAAAACGCTGAAGCTGCCAGGAAGCTGTCCAACTTGATCACAGGTTCCAGAGGTCCTCATAATGTCTGTGTGTCACCTTCCACTTACCCTTCTACACACACACACACACTCACTGCTACACACACACATAAACACACACACACATATACACACACAGAGACTCCTACACACACAAACACACACACAGACAACTACACACACATACACACACACAGACTCCTACACACACACACACACACACACACAAACACATACACACACACACGCACACTCCTACATACACACACACACACACACACACATAAATCATATTCCTCCAAGGGAGAGATTTATAAAACGGCAGTGTCCTGTTTCTCATCTCTGATTGGCTGATTACACTGCACCGCCGTTCATTTAATTCGCCGGGGTCAGGCGCCTCGGGGGCCAGTCACAGGACCGGCGACAGCGCTACGATCGAACCGCACGCTTCCCTGTCATCCCCACCACCGCCAAGTCAGCCCCCCGTTACCCCGGCGACCGCCAAGTCAGCCCCCCGTTACCCCGGCGACCGCCAAGTCAGCCCCCCGTTACCCCGGCGACCGCCAAGTCAACCCCCCGTTACCCCGGCGACCGCCAAGTCAGCCCCCCGTCACCCCGGCGACCGCCAAGTCAACCCCCCGTTACCCCGGCGACCGCCAAGTCAGCCCCCCATTACCCCCACGACCGCTAAGTCAGCCCCCCGTTACCCCCACGACCGCTAAGTCAGCCCCCCGTTACCCCCACGACCGCTAAGTCGGCCCCCCGTTTGGCCTGAGTTTCCCAGAGCTGCGTAAAAGCGTCCGTCTGTGGAGGAGAGGACGCTACGCTAATGTCTTTAGCATCCCGGCCGGCCCGCACCCGCTCTAAATCACCGCCCGCCGGGCCGCGCGGCTGCTTTAGCGCTAAACGGACCGTGGCCGGGCCGCAAGCCAGCCGGCGCCGCCGCCGCGGCAACAAACGCCCCGCGCCATCTCCACGGCGACCGGCGTGACAGGCCGTCTCCACGGCGACTGGCGTGACGCGGCGGCGTGGTTCCGCGGGGAGACAGCGCACGGGCGCAGGTCAGTCTGAGGACTCGTACCCGGGACTCCCGCCAGGCCGGGGCGGGGGCGGGGCCGGGGGCGGGGCTTGCTGTGACGCAGGGAGCAGAACCGAAAGCCTGCCGCTGTTTAAAGGATCAGGATCTGCAAATGGACTGTGTCAGTAACACCGTAAATCACTTAGATTTTTATGGCACGGCTGTTTTGTTTTGTTTTTTTTGTTTTTTTCTCCTGAAGGCTGAGTCACTAAGGCACTTTTTCAGGGCTGGGTACCACTCTGGATAGCAGAGGTTATGCCTTTCTGCTGAGAGGTCATTGTAAAATGCTTCACTGAATCTAGAATCTGCTGCACATTTTGCGCGTATGCCTGTACAGTACTTTCAATGGCAGTTCTGTCTGATTGGTATAGTCAGGGCTCCACGCTGACTTTTTTTTTTTTTCCAAGGAGCACATGTGTTCTTCAGTTGAAAAGTATTAGGGGCACAGTAATGCATCCCAATCAGGAGATTATTTTCCAGCAAGCGCACATGGAACAGATGCTCTTAAAATGGGAGCACTGTACACTGATAGTCTATGAAACATTCAGAAAGGTCTATGAATTGAGTTTCAGAAAGGTCTATGAATTGAGTGAGTGAGCATGAGAGAGAAAGAGAGTGAGAGAGAGCTAGTGAATGAGTGAGCGAGTGTAAGAGAGAGAGAGAGGGAGAGAGAGAGGAGATCAACATTCTTGCTGTTCTTGTATTTTGTACAGGTTTTTGCTTAGTCATACCAGACTAAAGCGTTTAAGATTTCACAATCAAAGACAGAATTTACAAGGGAAAAAAGAAGCAAGATGGCCCCACTTTCGATCACTTGGCCATTTTGAATAATTTCTCAGATTGTTAGCCATGGCATCACTCCGGTGAAAATTCTACCCTGGTTCCATCCAGGTTATAAACTGGTCCAGCTGGTTTGGAGATGGTGGATGAGTTAGCAACTATACCAGCAAGACCAAGTCCTCCTGGTGGGCCAGCTTTGGTACAGACAACAGACCATCACCAAAGTCCGAATGGCATCCAGCAGGAGCAGAAGCTGGTTCCATCTCAGGCAGGTAGCAGGGCATTCCTCCAGGGCTAGGCTGGGATTTCCTCCGGGGCTGGATTCCTCAGTGTGTCCCTCTGGGTCAAGCTACGCAAACTGAGCCTTGGGGCTAACCTCGTGCCGGGGAAGACTCCGTTTCCCAGAGGCACCGGCAGCCGTCTAGAGCCCAGCTGCCTCCTGGGAAATGCTTCAGACAGAGGGGGAGTGTAGCGCGAGAGAGTAGCGGTCTGCTGTGAAGCGATGCCATGTGGCCTGTGGAGCGCACAACACACAGAGCCTCGTGTAAACATGCTATAAGCATGCTAACCGCGCTAGCGTGTTCTGACCCCAACGGGAACCTGGAGTCTGTTATAAAACAGCAGCCCAAGGGAAAGGAGGCGTTTGTTTAGATGCACAAAGAATGTGGCAGTATTTGAAGAGAACTTTGTTTGTATTCTGTAATGTGGACAAATTACTAAAAAGAGAAATCATGCACACACACACACACACGCACACACGCACACACGCACATGCACACACACACACACTCATACACACACGTACACATGCACACACTCACACACTCATACGAACACACACACACACACACACCTACATACACACACACAACCATACACACTCACACATGCACACACACACACACACACACACATACACATTATGCACACACACCTATACACACACACACACACATGCACACACACATACACACACACACACACACCTACACACACTCACACACATACTCTCATACACATTCTCACACACACACACACACACACACACACACCTGTACACTTACGCAGACACACATACACACAGACACACTCACTTGAGTAAGTGAGATAATGAAGACAGAAGAATGATCATTATGGAAATAATGCGCAGATCGATCAGAGGTTCCCTAACTAAACCCTGAAGCAATTCAGCTCCAATCAAGCAAGACAAACACAACGTTGTTTAACTGATAACACTTCAAGAAAAGTGGTGTATATGTGTGTGAGTGTGCAGGTGTGTGCGTGTGTGTGGTGTGTGTGTGTGTGTGAGTGTGTGCATGTGGGAACATTTGTGTGTGTGTGTGGTGTGTGTGTGTGTGTGTGTGTGTGCCTGTATCTGTGAGTTTGTGTTTATGTGGGTGGGTGGGTGGATGACAGACACTCAGAAATAAATAGAAAATGAGAGTATAAAATTGAGGAGTTGTAAATGACTACTTTGAAATGAACCACTGAAGGGACATTAAAATCTGTATTCCACAAAGGTCACTGACTAAGAAGTGTTCTTCACCCAAAAACCAGAGAACGCTTAGACATGCGACAGCAATGCAATTACCATGTTGCCAGTCGGCCTAGACCAGAAAACTGTCTGTGTCCATTTTTATTCATTCGGAATATCTTTATTTAACTGCACCCAAGAGCTCCACAGCCTGTAACCAGGGAAACCAGTTTATCCTGGGAATTTGTCTCACCTGCAGTTCAGTCATCCCACAGCAAGAGGCCGATAGAGGCTTCTTGTCAAGTATCACATTGCCTCTCCCCAGTATTGTACATCAATTCCCACTAACTGCACGAAGAATGATTGACAGCAGTGTTACCTGTACGTAGCGGACACTTTTACAGTGTTGGGCAGTAATTTTTTTTCTTAGCAGTGGGAAGTACACATAAAAAAATGCAATTACAATACCTGCACGAATCTTAAGACGTCTTATAACAACAAAACAGTGTACAGTTGTGTAGGCTTATTATAAAAATAAAAAACCATATAAACTCAAATGAAATAATGGATGTTTTAAACTTGGACAGTTTTATAATTTGCAATCAATTAGTTCGGACATACAATACTTATCAAGCCCTGGAATCCAATGGCAGTTTTGTCTAGTTTTATGGCCAAACCTAAAACTTGTTCTTACGTGTTCCATAAAAGAACCATGCAACATTAATAACAAACTAATTTATGTTGCTTTGCAGGGTTTAAAATCTAAGTGATTAATAGTAAAGTTGATATAAATGGCCTATCGCTGCTTTTTAGAAATTGCTTGTCCAAATTCCAGTCATGAGTGTTACAGTGTGAGCTTTATATGTTAAAAGGACTGCATTTGGCATCAGGACTTTTTTTTCTAGTCAGTATCTTAGATCAGCACTACTCTCTTCTTCACCTGTACAGCATTGCATTGTGGGATTTCCTTCTTGATGGAAACTTGCATTTTATACCTTCGGCAGGAGGGAGAAAAAATGAGTGAGTCTGCCTCTCCTTCCATAATTCGAAACCGTGTGCCGCTTGGTACAACTGCCATAATTCATCTGGGCATTTTGGGGATACCCCACTTGAAGCAAGGGAAGGGGACATGAGGTGGAAACAGAAAAGGGCCCTAGATCAGCAGTTATACTCTGAGTTGCCTTGTCAGAATGAGCCCTGACCTGGGATCAGTTTGGCCTTGAAGCTCATAATGGATGAGGTCAGGATATACACAGGCAAAATGGACCTTAGAGTAGCTCTCCTGCTGTACTCTGAGGTGCTTTATGAATACTGACTCAGGGCTTCATGAATAAAGGCCCAGAGCGTTATGAATACTGGCTCAGGGCTTTATGAACACAGGCTCAGGGCTTTATGAATACTGGCTCAGGTCTTTATGAATACAGGCTCAGGGTTTTATGAACACAGGCTCAGGGCTTTATGAATACTGGCTCAGGGCTTCATGAATACAGGCTCAGGTCTTTATGAACACAGGCTCAGGGCTTCATGAATACAGGCTCAGGGCTTGTTTTCACCTCCTTAGGGTTATTTTTAGAAACGGGATGTTAATAGAAATTTGATTGATGCCACATATTTAGTCCTGAAATTGGAGCCGTTTCCCTGAAAAGCCGCAAGTCGTTATTTTCTTGTTCTTGTACGGCTGCTGCCTCTCATTTTTCCACCCATGTCTGCAGTCTTAAAAACAGACTCACTTTTACCTTTTCTGAAATTGTAGCAGCTCAATATAAATGTCCCCTTATCTTTCCTTAGCGAATAAATTCTGACCTCACAATCCATGCAAAAGAAAGAAAAGCAGTGTGCACTGAATTTGGGTTGGGGGGGGGGGGGGTAAAAAGGTAGAGGTACTGGGAGTGGGGGTGTGGGTGAAGTCCCCGCCTCTCCTCGATGTTAAAATAGCACCGGGGGAATTTGTGAGAACAACCTGGGAGTCAGCATCGCCAACAAACGCCAAGGTGTCCTGGGACCGGGCCAACTTCCTTTCTGTCGTTAAAAAAGCGTCCCAGTCTGGCGTCCTCCCTGCCGCTGAGGTCACAGGCGCGGTGAAGAGCGGCCGTCGCGTCGGCGGAGGAAAACACCGAGGAGGCTCGGGACGCGTCACGCCGCGCCGCCCGAAAACGAACCCGTCGGCGAAAACGTCAAAAAGCGCACGTGAAACCGGGAAACCCCCCGAGGGTGTTATCTGGACTTCTGGCTCGGGGTCTGCTTCAAAAACAGACAAGGAAGAGAAGAGAAGAGAAGGAAGGGGGGGGGGGGAAGGGATAAATGATTTCCCGTTCATCTGCGGTTTACGTCTCGAGCGTGAACGTTACGAGACGGCGTCTGTCGTCAGCGGGAAATTCCGAGCCTGCCAGAATTTGTCGCTCGGAAACGGTGTGCGATCGCGGCGGCTGGCGGCCGGCGGGTACCTCAGAGGTGAGACCTGCGTCCCGCTCCTCTCCCGAGGCGGAGGGTTCGGCGTGAGTGCCGCGTCGCGTCGGGCTCAATAAGCATGCTCATCCACGTAACTGCACATGTACCATCTGCTGCGGTAAAGGCAACGGACAGTTAAAGCAGTGATCGTCGGTTTGTCTAACTCAGCTGGCGGGGCAGGTTTGTATCTCAGACCTGGGCCAGACCTGGGCCAGACCTGAGCCAGACCCAGGCCAGGCACACATGATGCGCTAGGACCAGGCAGGCAGGGGCTAGTAAGTGCTTAGACCTGCTTAGGTGGCCTGCTCTTAAAAAAAGACACCCATTAGTAAAATAGAGACGGAATAATAAACAATAAACACAGGCCCACCTGGTTTCCAGAAAACTGCCCCACCCAGGGAAGGTGGGGGGGGGGGTAGTTGCCCAGGTAACAGATTTGTTAGAATCTTCCGCAAATACCCAAAGCTTCCCTCTCAGAGGCACACACACACACACACACACAGGCAGGTAAAATAGCTTTAAAAAGTTAATAAATATAAGAATAATAAAAGAATAAATAAATAGAAAATACTGGGTCGTGATGAAGTCATTCCCCCTGAGCCACGTTCAGAATCGTCCTCTCTCTGCAGGCTCATCCAGTCGCCCCGGTAACTGAGTCAGACTCCTTAATGGTCCAGAGTACTCCGGCCCCTTTCACTCTTTCCAACCACCCCCCCCCCCCCCATCCCCCGCACCCCCACCTCATCCCCGGGACCGACTCCTATTTGAGGTAGTGGTGAAGGACGTGGGTGTGGGCATGGGTGAGAAGTGTGTGCGTGGCGTTTCAGCGGTGTGTTGTCTGCCTCTCCCTGAGCAAACAGGACCTCGACTGGTATTATTGAAAAGATACATAATGGCATTACACAATATGTAATAAGATATGTAAGACAAGATATGCAATTGCTAAAAATCTCTAACATTCTCCACCTCTCTCTACCTGTACAGCCTTCACAGTGAGAAATAGCCTGTAGAGTGAGAACCAGTATAATCAGTGTGAATTAGCCTGTACAGTGAGAACCAGTATAATCAGTGTGAAACAGCCTGTACAGTGTGAAACAGTCTACACAGTATGAAAGAGTCTGTATAGTGTGAAACAGTCTACACAGTGTGAAACAGCCTGTACAGCATGTGTCTGTTTGACAGTTTTTGGTCTGTCTGTTCCTCAGATTTACCACTTCACCTCTCATCCACTACAGAAGAGAATAATTTAATCCCAGAGCTGTCTTTTATATGAGGCGTGTGCGACATGCTTGGAGACGTAACGGGCGAGTGATTGACAGCCGGCCCCATAAACATGTCAGCGAGGGGAGGGGTGGGGGGGGTCGGTGTAGTGGCTCATCTCCACGGTCTCTGAAACGCTAGCTCTTCTGCCAGGTGAGCAGGACTGGAGGAAAGAGAAGTGAATCAGTCATCAGGATGGGACTGCCCCCCACCCCCCCCATCCCCCCCGCCCCGCCCTACATCGCAACTGTCACACCATTATAGCTTTCTGTGGATAAAGACTACGACTCGAGACTTGAAGAAAAAAAGAAACAGAAAAAATTGACACATTGCAGTTTTCCTCACACCCCTCGTCACCACGGTAACGTCACCACGGTAACGTCACCACGGTAACGTCCGCGGGCAGCCGTATTTCAGCTCGGCGCACCTGGAGGGGGGGGTTATTTTTACCTGTGACAGAGGATGTACTCACCTGTCTGCTTCCGCTCGGTTTTCCTGAACGCGAGCTCTGCGGCGGCTCTGTCTCCGCTCGCCCGCGGCCTGTGTGGTCTCCCCCCCCCCCCCCGCCCGAACCTCCGGGCCTGGGAAATGATCTCTCCTTATGACGAGGCTCTCTCAACAAGGGTGCGCTAACGTCCGACACACTTTCTGTGTTGCTTTCAACACATTTCGCGTACACTTCTGTGTCATGAACATACCATTTACACGTTACAAAGGGAACCGTTTTAACGCTGTTAAAACTGTTCTGAGCATATTCTACATTATTGACGGCATTGGGCCTGCAATGTCGACCTAGCTAGCTCTAGACTGTGAGAAAATGACAACGGGTACAAAAATCGATATTGTCATTTTCCAGACTATCTGATTTGGCAGAGTAAATATAATGTGTCTTTTTTTTAAACACACCGGTCACATTGTGTGTCACTGTCAACACAGTCTGTGAGAAAAACCTGCAGAACAATCTTTCATTATGAGGTGGCATCTTGTCCTGCTGCATATCTCATCATCCACTCCTCCTCTACATTACAAGCATTTAGCAGACACTCTTATCCAGAGCGACTTACACAACTTTTCATACAGCATCCATTTATAATGCTGGATATATACTGAAGCGATGCAGGTTACGTACCTTGCTGAAGCGTACAATAGCAGTGACTAACTCGGGAATCGGAACCTGTGACCTTCAGGTTACAAGACCATTTCCTTGCCCATTGTACTACACTACTGTACATGAGAGCTCAGCCTCACGGCTCAGGGTAGAGAGGCAACAGCAAGGTAGGCATGTGCTGACCTTTTAAAACCGAGGTGGCAGTTACCTGGGATTCCACCAGAGCAAGGCGATCGTTACCAAGGAAAGCAAAGTGTCAGTCACCTGGTGACTAAGCAGCGCCCAATGGGAGAAGACGAGGGCGACTGTTACTTGCTGAGTTTTGCACCTTGACTGTTGCTGCTACGACTTGCGTTGTCTTGAGCCACACCAGGACCGTTACGTCTGGTGCTTGCTCTGGTCCAACATAACACAATATTCGACAAGAACCGGAAAACAGTGCTCCCCGTTTTCCTACCATTGAAGGGTACGTGGAGCTCACCATTCACCAGCAACTTGATAGCATCCAGCGCTATTTCAAACCTTGTCTTAAAAAACCCGAGATTTTCTGCCTCTATTCCATGACCTGGCAGGCTGTACCACACATTGAATATACTCTCTGTGTGAAGAAATACCGCCTGATGTGTGGAATTTAACTTTTGCTAATTTCCATTTATGCCCCCTTGGTCTATTGACAGAACTCAACCTGAAGAATCTCTTGGAATCTACAACTCGACTGGCACAATGACTTAATCTACCACGGTCTGCAGTTTGACTGAGGCTAACATGACATGGATTTTTGTAGTCTTCACCGTTACTGAAACTACCGTGACCTAGCCTAACTGTTTCCTGTTGGGCTTACATCCATTCAGGGCTGTTTGCACAGACGCCAAATGTAACAGACTCCCTCTTTTTATCTGTACAAGTAAAAATGCTTTTCAGAGGAAGAGAGCCAGTGAGAGTCACATCAGGTATGCCAGGCATGCCTGTCTGTGACACAGGTATGGTGGACACGCCCACGTCTGATACAGGCATGCCACTTACTGGGTTCCTTGAGCAGTCTTCCCAGACTGTTCTGTGGGGGTAGGAGACCTGCACGTCATACAGGCAGGCTATTTTTGGACTCAAGTCTTATTAGCGTCACAATGGAATGGTGTCACCTTGAAACCAAATCACCACAAGAGCACCTCAAAGAGCGTCCAGTTACGTACCCGTACAAAATCGTAGCGAGAGACAGAGACAGAGGGAGAGGGGGCGGGGGGGGGAGGGGGGGGGTGAGAGAGGGAGGGACCGTAATCAGAAGGAATCTGTCTCAGGACAGCCACAGGGGAAAGAAACCCTACGCATTTCACACAGACCTGAGAACACGGTCACACTGGAGCCTTCGGGGTTTAACAGGGAAGGGAAGAGAGGTTGTGTAAAGTTTCACAGAAACGCCCATCTTTTTACAAGACAGGAGTAAAAAACCGTCTGTCTCCTAGACACTAAAGTCATCAGTAAAATGCCATTGCGATTGGTGGTTACAGCTTGCTTTAGGTACGATATGGCATCACAGACTTAATTTCACTGGCGATATTCAGAGCACAATTCTCTGGTCGTCGACTGAACATTTCATTCAGTGATGTTTTCAGCTGAAAATTCTCAGGAATCTGCTGGAGCTCTTTAAAATTCTTTTTTTTTTTTACCAGTGCCCAAGGAGTTGAGAGTACACAGTATTTAAAGTGTGCGTCTGACCCAGATCTGTGAGGTACTACGTGAGCACTGCCGTCAGCTCAGGCCTTTCCGGCACCAGTCCAGTTCGCTTCAGGGGTCCATTATAAATCTTCTGACCGCACAAAATGACAGAATAACATTGTAGCTGTGAGTGTTTCTGTAGCTCTCCCTCCGCAGATCTGGTGATGAGGCATATATATGTGTGTGTGTGTGTGTGCGTGCGCACGCTCCGTGGTCCAGACCTCCGCACCTCACACACACTAGGCCCATTTGAGTCACTGGCGCCTGGGTCTTTGAGGAAGTCCAGCTGGACACCGCCTGTCTGTGCTGCTCTGTCCGGCGGGCCCTCCCGCTCGCGGTTGTGGTCACGGTTGCGGTATCACCGGGACCGTGTGCTTATTCACCACTCAAAACCCCTGCTGTGCGCTTCCACAGGAATTAAGGAGGGAGATGATTGAGCTGGGATTCACACACACGGTCCTCTTAGTGACTGCAGTCAGACCTGAGCTGGGATTCACACACACGGTCCTCTTAGTGACTGCAGTCAGACCTGAGCTGGGATTCACACACACGGTCCTCTTAGTGACTGTGCTCAGGCCTGAGCTGGGATTCACACACACGGTCCTCTTAGTGACTGTGCTCAGACCTGAGCTGGGATTCACACACACACACACGGTCCTCTTAGTGACTGTGCTCAGACCTGAGCTGGGATTCACACACACACACACGGTCCTCTTAGTGACTGTGCTCAGACCTGAGCTGGGATTCACACACACACACACGGTCCTCTTAGTGACTGTGCTCAGACCTGAGCTGGGATTCACACACACGGTCCTCTTAGTGACTGTGCTCAGGCCTGAGCTGGGATTCACACACACATGGTCCTCTTAGTGACTGTGCTCAGACCTGAGCTGGGATTCACACACACGGTCCTCTTAGTGACTGTGCTCAGACCTGAGCTGGGATTCACACACACGGTCCTCTTAGTGACTGTGCTCAGACCTGAGCTGGGATTCACACACACGGTCCTCTTAATGACTGTGCTCAGACCTGAGCTGGGATTCACACACACGGTCCTCTTAGTGACTGCAGTCAGACCTGAGCTGGGATTCACACACACACGGTCCTCTTAGTGGCTGTGCTCAGACCCAAGCTGGGATTCACACACACGGTCCTCTTAGTGACTGCAGTCAGACCTGAGCTGAGATTCACACACACGGTCCTCTTAGTGACTGTGCTCAGACCTGAGCTGGGATTCACACACACACGGTCCTCTTAGTGACTGTGCTCAGACCTGAGCTGGGATTCACACACGGTCCTCTTAGTGACTGTGCTCAGACCTGAGCTGAGATTCACACACACACGGTCCTCTTAGTGACTGCAGTCAGACCTGAGCTGGGATTCACACACACGGTCCTCATAGTGACTGCAGTCAGACCTGAGCTGGGATTCACACACACGGTCCTCATAGTGACTGTGCTCAGACCTGAGCTGAGATTCACACACACGGTCCTCTTAGTGACTGTGCTCAGACCTGAGCTGGGATTCACACACACGGTCCTCTTAGTGACTGTGCTCAGACCTGAGCTGGGATTCACACACACGGTCCTCTTAGTGACTGTGCTCAGACCTGAGCTGAGATTCACACACACGGTCCTCTTAGTGACTGTGCTCAGGCCTGAGTTGGGATTCACACACACGGTCCTCTTAGTGACTGTGCTCAGGCCTGAGCTGGGATTCACACACACGGTCCTCTTAGTGACTGTGCTCAGACCTGAGCTGGGATTCACACACACACGGTCCTCTTAGTGACTGTGCTCAGACCTGGCTGATCTTATGCACATATGATCCAGTCCAGGTCAGATATAGATCTGATCAGATAATTTTACTAAATCATATTCCATCTGCCTGAAAGCTTAAATACCTTACCGGGACATCCTGGTCGAATTACTGTAATTTGTAGGGTCCTACTCAGGAGTGACATCACAGGTCAGTTGATTTGGACCAATCACAAGCAGCCATTACAGTATAGACCCTGCCCCCCACCAATCACAAGCAGCCATTCCAGCATAGTCCCTGTCCTCCACCAATCACAAGCAGCCATTCTTGCATGGCCCCTGCCCTCCACCAATCACAAGCAGCCATTCTTGCATGGCCGCTGCACTTCAGTGAGACTGCACAGTTGTACGCTAATTGCTCTGACACTCGGTTGGTTTTTCTTTCCACGGTCGGCGTCCCGCGAGGCGTGCCCTCGAACCCGGGGAACGAGCTTTGCCCGCGCGCGTAGCTCGCCCCCCCCTCGTTTCCCCCCCCTTAACGGGAGCGGATTATAAACGCCTCTCTGTCCTGCGCCTGATTAAGACCCTCTGAGGAGTTTATTCGCCGTGTTGTCACCCGTTCAGCTTCACGCACGTTCTCTGGCCAACTGAGACCCTCTCTCTGATTTTTTTTTCTTCTGTTCTCTTCCATTCTTTTTTTTTCTTTCTCTGTCTTTTTCGCTTGTGTTAACCTAGCGATAAATGAGAGGCAGATGTGTGGGTGATTTCCTTTTAACCCTAATGTCTAGTGTTCTAGAACTCCACTGCTTTCAACCAGTAGTGATTGTGACATCAGCATTAGAATGTTCAGTTAAGGACATTCTAATCACATGTTTGTGACCTCACACTGTGATGGGTTCAATGTATTATTGAGCACAATGCAGTTTACTCTGTAATGTATGGGAAATATATATTTTTTTATTGAGCTTCTCTAGAATTGCAGTTTCAGGGGAGCTGACACCACCACACGTCTCCCACCCTCAGTCCCACCGGACTGACCTGAGTCCAGCCTTCTGAAAACCTTTTTTGGGGGGGGGGGGAGGGGGGGTGGGGGGGGCGTGGTGTTTATTTCACTCAGTGGGTGTGGCTCGACCAGACGCGACACGATTAAATGGTCTCCATCGGCCTGTAACTTAACTTTGCGAGGGTTTGGATTTCACCTAAAAAAAAATCAGCCATCGACCTCAATTTACGATCGCGATGGACCGACCGAAGGCTCCCCCTTACCGCCAACGGACCCCGGCACGGGGCGACATAGCGCCGCGTTTCAGTCCCACACAAATCACACGCGAAGCGCCGCGTTTCAGTCCCACACAAATCACACGCGAAGCGCCGCGCTTCAGTCCCACACAAATCACACGCGAAGCGCCGCGCTTCAGTCCCACACAAATCACACGCGAAGCGCCGCGTTTCAGTCCCACACAAATCACACGCGAAGCGCCGCGTTTCAGTCCCACACAAATCACACGCGAAGCGCTGCGTTTCAGTCCCACACGAATCACACGCAAAGCGCTGCGTTTCAGTCCCACACGAATCACACGCAAAGCGCTGCGTTTCAGTCCCACACAAATCACACGCGAAGCGCCGCGTTTCAGTCCCACACAAATCACACGCGAAGCGCTGCGCTTCAGTCCCACACAAATCACACGCGAAGCGCCGCGCTTCAGTCCCACACAAATCACACGCGAAGCGCTGCGCTTCAGTCCCACACAAATCACACGCGAAGCGCTGCGCTTCAGTCCCACACAAATCACACGCGAAGCGCTGCGCTTCAGTCCCACACAAATCACACGCGAAGCGCCGCGCTTCAGTCCCACACAAATCACACGCGAAGCGCCGCGCTTCAGTCCCACACAAATCACACGCGAAGCGCTGCGTTTCAGTCCCACGCAAATCACACGCGATTCCGCGCTGGCTGGAGTGCCTGATGTTCTGCCCGAACAGAAGTGTTAGAAAAACACGTTTTTAATTTTTTAAAAATGTTTTAATTTATGAGGCAGCAATAATGGCCTTCCTCTCCCTTGTCCTCCTGACTGCTCGGGGGTTCGACTGGACTGGACTGCAGACTGAAAGCTGGCTCTCGCATTGGCGGGAAGATTCATGTCCTTCTCTCACATCCCCTTCTACGTCTCTCCCAAACCGCTCCG
The DNA here is from genome assembly GCF_013347855.1 of Anguilla anguilla. Classification (NCBI taxonomy): domain Eukaryota; kingdom Metazoa; phylum Chordata; class Actinopteri; order Anguilliformes; family Anguillidae; genus Anguilla; species Anguilla anguilla. The sequence goes on along the minus strand of NC_049202.1, from coordinate 72,545,037 downwards.
TCCTTCACAGAACTTCACGAGACGAGTGGATTTTAGTGTAAGATGCGGGAGAGAGAGAGTGTGAGAGAGAGTGATAAAAAAGAGAGGGAGAGGGTGAAGAGAGAGCGATAAAAAGAGAGGGAGAGGGTGAAGAGAGATGGGGCAATGAGGGAGAGATGGTGGGAGAGGAGGAATTTCGTTTCGTTTGGTAGCCACTGCTGAGGCACGTGCTCGGGCTCAGAATTAAATTTCGTAGGGCATTTGTAACGTACCTTCCCTTTACACCGGGCCGGCCAGCGGGGGACGGGCTCCCCCTCTGTACCCGGGTTCCTCCCCAGATTTCTTCCCCATCAGGGAGTTTTATATCGCCACCGTTTGAGGGATTTTATTTACTTATTTATTCATTTTTATTTTTTTTATTTTACCTCCAGCTTGCTTTTTGGGGTTTCAGGCCCAGTTACTCTGTGAAGCGTGGCTCTGTGCCAGCGGCTCTGTCTGCAGAAGGCGCTGCGCAAACCGAAATTGATTTGATTGAATTTAAATAAATTAGTGAGCGAGTGCTTATGGTGAAACTACACCCCCCCCCCCCTCCAGGTCTTCAGTCTGCTTTACAGTACCAGCACAGAGGCTTCTGTTACAGCTCTATTCTTAGCATAAGCCACGGCCAGTCCAGTAATATTTTTAAAGATTATTATAATATTTAGCAACGCTTGTTTCCCCTTTCTGGCAGGGGTCCAAGCGTTTTCCCCTCCCTCTCTCCCTCCCTCTCTCCCTCTCTCCCTCCCTCTCTCCTCTCCTTCTCAGCAGCGGTCTCTGGCTGTAAAATAACAGACCTGTCGGCCAGCGGTAATGCGCAGTCTAAACAGAGCAGACGCTGGGTGACATTATTAAGAAAAGCTCACATGCGCTCGCTCGCTCGCTCGCTCTCTCACTCAGTCACTCATTCTCTCTCTCTCTCTCCCACTCCTGCTCTCTTTTTCTCCCTCTCGTTCTCTCTATCTCTGCCTCAGTCTGATAGCTGTTATCCGCCTCTCCCTCTCTCTTCTTCTCTCCCCCTCTTCTCTCTCATGTTCTGTCTCTCATTCTCTCAGTGTTATCTACCTCTCCTTCTCTCTTCTTCTCTCCCCCTCTTCTCTCTCATGTTCTGTCTCTCACGTTATCTACCTCTCCTTCTCTCTTCTTCTCTCCCCCTCTTCTCTCTCATGTTCTGTCTCTCATTCTCTCAGTCCTTCTGTCGCATTCTCACTCTCACTCTCTTGCTCTCTCTTTTTCTCCCTCTCATTCTCTCTATCTCTGTCTCAGTCTGATAGCTGTTATCTCTCTCTCAACCCCCCCCCCCTCTCTCTCTCTCTCTCTCTCTCCTCTCTCTCTCTCTCTCTCTCTCTCCGTGTCCTGTGTGTGTGCAGACAGGTCGCAGTCCTGGCTATCAGCAGTAGTAACAGGCTGAGGATGGTTCTGGGTTTGGAGCGCTGCAGTGCTTGTGTTGGCCCGTGACGGACCGCACAGTGCAAGCAGGGGTGGTGGGGGTGGGGGGTGGGGTTTTGGGGGTGGGGGGCATGTTCCTGAGAGAAAGAGAGGGATGGAGAGGCTGGTACTGGGATGGAGGGGCAGAGAGACAGACAGGCAGGAAAAGAGCGACAAAGAGAAAAAGAAAAACAGAATATGAAAAAGAAATATGGAGAGAGAGAGAGAGAAAAACCAAAAAAGAGAACAAGCGAGATGGAGAAATACATGAGAGTAGTAATGCTGTGTTAAATTTCTGGCAATATAAAAGTCTGTAATTCATGCCAATCAAGCAAGTGCAAATGAGCTGAGAGAGAGAGAGATAAAGAGGGAGAGAGACAGAGAGAGAGGGAAAGGGGGAGAGACAGAGAGAGAGGGAGAGGGAGAGAGAGAGAGAGGGAAAGGGGGAGAGACAGAGAGAGAGGGAGAGGGAGACATTCTCACAGGTTTTGATCACAGCCTCTGAAACAAGGCTTACGAGAACTGGGAACACCAGTGCATCCTGGGATAGCTCCATGATGGAGAAGTCCCTCTCCGAGTTCCGTCACCACGGCAACCAAGAAGATTCAAACAAACAAACAAAAACAATAAAAAAAATTTTAAAAAAACTTTAAAGAAACGGGAATGGGCCAAGCGACGTCCGTGGGCGCTGTGGTGAATGCGTAGTGACAGGGATAATCCTGTGAGCCACACGCACGGCATTCTGGGATACTGTGGGTACAGAGCGCCAGACCAAAAAACCAGCTGAAAAAAAGAAGGAAGTAGTCCATACATTTTAATGCATGCACAGGGGAGGTTATAAAGGTGGGCTTGTGCTTCCTAAAACAGGATGATCTTGGCCAAAAGCAATCTTCAGGAGCCGGTGAATGTTTTCATTGTTTTTTTCTTCTGCTGAGCCGCAGTTGAGTTTGTCTTGCTTCCCGGCCAGCGGCGTGCGTTCCTGAGGCTGGCGAGAGAGAGCGCCGCTCTGCGGCACACACCTCCACCCGCGGACCGGGCCTCCACCCGCGGACCGGACCCAGACACGGCCCGCGGACCGGACCTCCATCCACAAACTGGACCTCCACTCGCGGACCGGACCTCCACCCGCGGACCGGGCCTCCACCCGCGGACCAGACCCAGACACGGCCCGCGGACCGGACCTCCACCCGCGGACCGGACCCAGACACGGCCCGCGGACCGGACCTCTACCCACAGACTGGACCTCCACCCGCGGACCGGACCTCCACCCACAGACTGGACCTCCACCCGCGGACCGGACCCAGACACGGCCCGCGGACCGGACCTCCACCCGCAAACCAGACCTCCACCCACAGACTGGACCTCCACCCGCGGACCGGACCTCCACCCACAGATCCTGCCCTGAGCACACGGCCCACAGACCTCCACCCACAGACCCTGCCCCGAGCACACAGCCCACAGACTGGACCTCCACCCACAGACCCTGCCCCAAAAGCTCAGCCCACAGACCTCCACCCACAGACCCTGCCCCGAGCACACAGCACACAGACCTCCACCCACAGACCCTGCCCCAAACGCTCAGCCCACAGACCTCCACCCACAGACCCTGCCCCAAACGCTCAACCCACAGACCTCCACCCACAGACCCTGCCCCGAACACACAGCACACAGACCTCCACCAACAGAGAGGTAATAAACAGCTCCTCACAGCCAGTGCTGGCCTGACCAAAAAAAGTTCACAAGCATTCGCTGAACCTCCAGAATGATTCCTTCTAGTGGCTTGAACACGTATCCTAAGTGCTTATAAACTGTTTAAAAAAAACAGAGGAAGCATATATGTATTAATTATAAGTAGTATATTATATTACATTTATTTAGGAGATGCTCTTATTCAGAGAAACTTACAATGTTAGCGAACATAAGTCTGCCTGAGGTGTGCGAATAGCAGTGCCAGACCTGACTAATGGCATTCCCAGACCAGTGAGTGAAGGTGGAACATCATTAAAACACTACATGTTTAATAATAATAAAAATTAAGCGAACAGAAGTTTAACGTGCAAACGGAGATTTATAATGAAGAGATTTTGGCCTTTGGGTGAAATTGTATGCACACCCCTCAGGACGTGTACCGCTGATTGGTGTGTGCTTTTCACTGTGTGACACAGGCCTTGAGTGCCCGTGCATCGTTAGGGCGGCTAAAACACAAACAGACAGCTCACCGCCCTGGCTTCTGAGCCACAAGCGCCGTCTACACAAAGCCAGCAAATATGAAAGGGTTTACTTTGGGTTACTTTGATGTCATTCTCTCTTCTGCCAAATAATAACAATAAATGATAAATTATCCTAAATAATGATGATGATGATGATGATGATGATGATGATGATAATAATAATAATAATACATTTTCCATTTCACTTTAGTACATTACTGCAAATAAATGTACTGCACACACCAAAGTATACTACAGCAGTACAACAAGCTGTGTCTGTATGTGTGTGTGAGTGTGTGTGTACATGTGTGTCTTCCCCTCTATAGCTGGGTTCCTTTTGAGATTTCTTCCCAATGGGGAGTTTTTTTCTTGCCGCTCTTTGAGGGTTTTCTCCCCACTGGGAGTTTTTTTACATTATGTACCTGCTATTTTGGGGTTCAGGCCTGGTGCTTGCTCTTTTTTCTCTGTCTCTTGCCTTGCTACTCTGTGTCTTTGTGACAGTTCTCTGTAAAAGGTTTTCTGTAAAAAGAAATAAAATTGAATTGAAAGTGCATGTGTGTGTTTGTGTGTGAGTGTGTGTGTGTGTGTGTGTGTATGTGTGTGTGCGCGCGTGTGTGCATGTGTGTATGTGTGTGTTTGTGTGTGAGTGTGTGTGTGTGTGAGTGTGTGTGTGTGTGCATGTGTGTTTGTGTGTATGTGTGTGTTTGTGTGTGAGTGTGTGTGTGTGTGAGTGTGTGTGTGTGTGCATGTGTGTTTGTGTGTGAGTGTGTGTGTGTGTGAGTGTGTGTGTGTGTGCATGTGTGTTTGTGTGTGAGTGTGTGTGTGTGTGCATGTGTGTTTGTGTGTGTGTGTGTGTGTGTGTGTGTTTGGCTTCCCTTCCTGAGCGGTGAGTGTGTAGAGCTTGCAGTCGCTGAGTGAGGAATCCTGTCTGCTGCACACGGTGCGTCTGCACACGCGCAGGTGCGGGTGAACGCAGACGAACGGGCCTGAGCCCGTCACGCTGATTCACTGCGCTCTGAGTTCTGGGCCGAGCGCGGCCGTAAGGGGGGGGGGGAGGGTCTCAGAAGGCCGGGGTGTGTGGCAGCGCGAGCGTGCGCCCCCCCCCCCCCCCCGTGTGGCAGCGCAAGCGTGCGCCCCCCCCCCCCCCCCCCCGGTCCCTCACTCCGCTCTCTTAAGTGTGTAATTAGGAGAAAGCCCACAGGGCCTATCAGCGCTAAACTGCCTGCCGCCATTTACATCCCCCCCGTCCCCCCCCACCCGAGCCGAAAATGTCTTCAGCAGCCCCCGCCGAGGCTGCTAATCCTCATCACCTCCGACTGATGAAGGGGTGATTTATGGCGCTCTCTCTCTCTCTCTTTCTCTGTCTCTCTCTCTCACACTCTCGCTCCCTCTCTTTCTCACTCTCTCTCCCCCCCTCTCTCTTTCTCTCTTTCCCTCGCTCTCCCTCTCCTCGTGGCGAGCACTGCTGCTTATCCAATCAGCCCGGAGCAGCCGACCGTCTCCGTGTTTGCACCTCGTTTTTGGGGTGAAAGGTCAAAGCCAGCCCCGTCTGGGTACGAGCAAGTGTGCCTGCTGTCTGAGGGCTCTGCCACTGGCTGCAGAGCGAGGAGGATTTATACATTCATACAGCTGCTCATATGTGCTGAAGCGATGCAGGCTAAGTAGCCTATGTACTGTGTCCTGTTCGGGGAATCGAACCCACAACCTTCAGGTGACAAGTCCAGTTCCTTACCCATTATGCTACACTGCTCCCCCCCCCCCCCCCCCCCCCCCTCCTACCTGCCGCCTGTGGAATCACGCAGGGATGTGGAGACAGACAGAGCAGCTCCTCCGCCGTGACCTCAGGGTCTCCCCCCCCCTGCTGTAGTAACGGCTGCCACCGACCCGCGAAACGTTCTCCCCCTCTGACCGCGCCCGACGCCCGCCGCCGCGCCCCTCCTCTCGTTACCGTGGAAACACGCGACCGCGCAGTTTCGCGCTCGAGCGTTCCGCCGGGAAACGACGGCTCTGACCGCTAACCGGCTGAGACGGCCGATCCGGTCACGGTCAACGACGAAAAAAAAACAAAACAAAAAAAAAACAAACACAGCCATGACAAAAAAGAAGCCGTGATTTGTCCTGTTTGTGTTTTTCACACCGCTGTGGCGTCTCAAGCCTTCCTCTGGCTTCTGGCTCTCTGCAGAGCTTCCCTTCCCCCGATAATCCCCCGGTGCTGCTCTGATCTTCAGCTCAAACCCGGCAAACCAAGTGAGAAAGGAAGGGAGAAACGGTTGTGGGCTGGGTGGGGGGGGGGGGGGGGGGGGAGGGGGGTTAAAAACTGTGAAAATAAACATGATAAACGAAGTTAGACGCGGTGTGAAATGGCAGAGCGCAATTCAAAACAAACTCGGGGTCCTTCCAATTCCATGGAAATTGTAAATAAAATTAAAATGAGACCGGACAAGGGTTGATGTGTACACATGAATGTCCTCATTGTCGTGTGTATGTACAGGATCAGGAAATAGGAGACTCTGTGAGACCTGTTGCTGACGATGGTTGTGAGGGATGCTGGGAGTTGTGGGTAATTTAGAGAAGTGATACAGCCCTACAGGGTTCTAGGATGAAGAGCTCCTTTGTCTGAAAATCCATACCTCTGCAGTTATAACACCCATCTCAACCTCCACCCACCCCAACCTCCATCCACCTGAGTTATAACACCCATCTCAACCTCCACCCACCCCAACCTCCATCCACCTGAGTTATAACACCCATCTCAACCTCCACCCACCCCAACCTCCATCCACCTGAGTTATAACACCCATCCCAACCTCCACCCACCCCAACCTCCATCCACCTGAGCTATAACACCCATCTCAACCTCCACCCACCCCAACCTCCATCCACCTGAGCTATAACACCCATCTCAACCTCCACTCACCCCAACCTCCACCCACCTATCTCTAACAAATACTTAGGCACACACACTCATACACATCACAGATTTCCACGCACACACACACACACACACTGCGGCGCACATGTTACACTATACACCGTAAAAGCTAACTGCAGTTTTTAAAAACATAATAATAAATATATCTGGTGCCAGTTTGCAAAAATACACATTGAACTGAAACTGGCAGTCATTTGTAAATTCTGATGTGCTGAAATATGTTCACAGTGTGTGTTATTTCACTCTATTTCACACTATTTTTCGGCATTTCCATTTGCAAAGGGGACTAATGAACTGAGCGAAAGGACAGTTAGGGTGACGGGTGCAGGGCTGCTGTCTCCGATGTGTGTTTATTTTGTCTGAAAGCGACACCAGTTCCTCAACTCAAAAAACAGAACTCCACAGAGAGCGGGCAGAAGACGTTGTTTTTGCCGATAACGGCAACAACCTTTTTCCTCATTTTAGAAACAAAATAATTAAAAATTAATCGATTGAGCGCACAGGTACGAGGAATGGTGGTGGGGGGGGGGTTTGAGAGAGGAAGCACCGTGGCGACTGTGGCTAATCCTCCCCGACCAATCAGGCGAGGCCCAGAAAGCGTGCCGCCGGGGCTTGAGCCGGGGCGTGGCGCGCGGCCTGCACTTCCTCGTCCGCGGGGCCTTACCTGGGGACAGGCGAGTCGAGCCGCAGGGGAATTCCTCCGGGCCTCGGACGCCGCCGCCCGCACGCCCAGGTGGGTACCTTGGCGTGGCTCGCTCGCTCGCTTCCCCAGGTGTGCTCGGAAGCCTACCTGGCCGTCCAGGTGGCAGATAACGCAGGTATTCATCAGAGAGGCGGGGCAGGCTGAAACCTCAACTCTCAGCTGCTCCCACTTCCTCATTCTAGAGACCGCCATGCAAATCTTACTCTTGTTTATCTGTCTCTCTGATACCAGGCTGGCCCTTTCAGGTACGGACGCTA
>NC_049202.1:72514747-72536992 GCF_013347855.1 Anguilla anguilla | reverse complement strand
TTACAGCACTGCCGCGTTTCACTTTGATCAGCACACAAAGCCGTACGCTTTTATCAGACTGAGAGCGCTCTGCTGTGATGAGGGGTAATTAACCTGTAGTGTGTGTGTGTGTGTGTGTGTGTGTGGGTGTGTGGGGGGGGGCAAACACCTGACACACCAATTGGAAATCCTGAAGTACAGGTGTCACTGTAAAGCTATTAGTCATTAGTATATCCTGTGTAATTATACTAATAACTATTATTTATTTGATATTTGATAGGTGAAAATGTTTTTATTATCATCAGACTTCACTGAGTAACACTGAAAGATGAAGACTGCCACCCTTCACCACTACACACACACACACACACACACACACACACATACAGGAGCATGCACATACACACGCACACACACACATCACAGGAATACTGCGTTTTGTTCATGCACCCTGTACTCGTCCATCATCAGAAAAGAGCATAACAACATAATTTGTCTTGAGTCACAGTGATGGAGAAAGGCCAAAAGTTTTCCACGTTTTTTTTTTTTTTTTTTTCCTGCTCTCGTCTCGCAAAGGCAAGACGTCGAAGCCCAGATTTTCCACTCATCAGGAAAAGAGCAAAGCGATTAGCGTTCCGTCTCCTTAGCCCGCGGGTTTAACGAGCGACAAATTCTGCGTGTCTGTGAGAACCCCGGAATGAAGTGAAGAAAGGGAACTGTTTATGGTTCAGCGTTGTGGGAAACACATTCAGCACAGAAAAAACCGCACACTGTGTTACCTGTGTGCTGTGTTACCTGCGCGCTATTACCTGTGTAAACTGTGCTGTTACTGAGGGGAGGAGAAAAGACCGTATTTTATTTTGTATTTTAACATCAAGCAATGCTTTTGGGTATAAGATACGCACCCACAGTCTAGTATTAAGATGAGGTGAAGAAATTCAGACGGTTGGTGAGCTGGCTTTGTTAGGGAAATGGATTGTATGCTGATGCATCTCTACAGCACGACAGGTATACAAGCCAGGTACAGTGAAACTACCAATTGTACATTAAAGTATACATATTATACTGTATATAATATAATTATTATTATATACAATATGTAGGATTATATGTATGATAGGTAATTCTTTATAATCTGACTGTACATCTGTGGTGCTGCAGAATAGAAAATATGTGGATTTTTTTTCTGAAATTCTTTCAAGGAAAAATAAAGTTATTCTTTCAATATGACAATACGACAGTATGCAATTGAAGAAGGCAGCATAGCAAGCCAGACCATCATTAGTGTTTCTGAGGACAGTGGCAGTCACTGGTGTCTAGACACAGTCTGAGCTTTCACCCACAGGCCTGTCAGTCATTCTCCCATGGACCAATCAGAGGCCGAGAGCCTTCTTTAGGGCCAATCAGACGTCTGCGATGGGCCCTCTGAACAGGCTTGTGGAATGCTACAGGAAGATTAGAGGGAGATATGACTGCTGCTTAGATCTCAGCAGACATCACCTGCCTGAGGCACTCACCTGTCCTCAACCACATTTCCTGTGGTTGTGCAAGTCTCACTGTGTGTGTGTGCGAGTGTGTGTGTGTGTGTGTGTGTGTGTGTGTGTGTGTGTGTGTGTGTGCGAGTGTGTGTGAGTGTGTGTGTGTGTGTGTGTGTGCGTGTGTGTGCAGTGGGTCTTTTGTATACTCTGGGCCCCTGAAGACTAAGCGTGTTTCAACACACTGATGTACACAGGGAGCACTTTTCCAACAAGCCCCCCTCTCCTCCCCCCCCCCCCCCCCCCCCCGAGGTATAAACGACATTATGGGAGTGGAGTAAACATATCCTGAAAAAATAAGAGATGACTGATGTTTTATTGCGCAGTGAAAAGTTTAGGTTTTTCTGATATTGCTTTTCCAAAAGTCTGGCCTTTTTTGTTTATCCTCTGGAGACACAAGGTTGTGGACTGAAAGGGGGAAAAAGAAAAAGGCACAAACGTTGATCTTTTGTGCTGGTGCCAAAGGCTGCAATAAAGGGACTTTTGGAGATCGCTGCAGCGGGCTGACTTCCCCAATCCAGAAACTCTGCCAAGGGGTGTGTGTGTGTGTATGTGTGTGTGCGTGTAGGTGTGTGTGTGTGTGTGCATGTGTGTGTGTGTGTATGTGCGTGTGCGTATGTGTGTGTGTGCGTTTGCACACTGATTGCAAAAAAAAACAAAAACAAGCAGCTCTTCCACTTTCCAAGCCATTTTTTCAGGAAACGTAAATAAAAAAACGAAACGCATTATCTTTGCCTCTGAGTGGCAATAAACAGGCAGGCGTTTCTCTCCATGTTTGGTTTGTATCGGGACCCGGTGTGGCGGGCGATCTCCGGGGGACCCCAGAGGCGACGCAGTATTTACCACATCCATCGGCGTTCCCCTGGAACTGGCTTTAATTCCGCGAATCTCAGACGGGGGCCGATGTTTTTTTTTGTTTACGCCATGTGACGACCCCTCCCGCTCCCTGTTAGCGAATGGCAGAGAATGTTTTTGTGAACGCGTTCTTGGGGAAACACGTAAGCAGGTACTCACACAAGCTTGAGTCTCACGCTGGGGGAGGCTGAATACGGCTCAGTGTCCCTAAGCTCTCGCGGGGGGGGGGGGGGGGGGGGGGGGGGTAGTGGGAATTAAAGTAAGCGAGTATATCATGGGGGAGGGTCAACGGTCCTGAGTTTTGAGGGTGTAAAGACGAACAGTACACCTAATGTGGCTGTTTGGTTGGGTCCTTCTGAAAAGGTTCTCAGCGCTGGAATGGCGTGATTGGCTGCTCTGAGCTGGTCTCGATCAGTGGAATGCCGTATGATTGGTTGCTCTGAGCTGGTCTAGATCAGTGGAATGCCATATGATTGGCTGCTCTGAGCTGGTCTCGATCAGTGGAATGCCATATGATTGGTTTTTCTGAGCTCGTTGTGATCAGTGGAAAGGCATATGATTGGATGTTCTGAGCTCATTGTGATCAGTGGAAAGGCATATGATTGGATGTTCTGAGCTCGTTGTGATCAGTGGAAAGGCATATGATTGGTTGCTCTGGGTGAGCTGTCTCAATACCAGTCAGATGGAGTTTTCATCAGGTTGGCCAGAGCCCTTTGGGGTTTGCTATGTGAGGATTTATGATCATAATTTAAATGAGAAACATAATGTGTTTCTATTTGTTCTGAGAAGATATTTCTCAAATGTGCGTGTGTGTGTTGGTTTGTATGGGAGAGAGGGATGGTGTGTGTTTGTGTGTGTGTGTGTGCGAGAGAGATGGTGTGTGTTTGTGTGTGTGTGTGAGAGAGATTTGTGTGTCAACAACGCAGTTTCACATAATGGCCATTTTGAATAGAGTTCCTCTTCTTGCGGCTACAGTGCAGACGCTGCGGCCCAGTGTAAATAATACAGTAGCACCCCCCCCCCCACCCCCCCACCCCCACCCTCCACACACACACATACACTGTCGCTTCCCGTGAGACAGAGGTGACACCGCGCTTTTACAAACCCGCCAGGCAAGCCGCCACCTCACCCCTCGCACCTTTACGCGGCGAGACTGGGAGAATTCCCGCCCGCCGACCCCCCCCCCCCCCCACCCACTCCCCCCCCCCCCCCCGCTGGCAAACGCTCGCTCCGTTTCAGTTCTTTAAAAAAAAAAAACTGCCAATTCCTGGCCATTCCGATAACAAACCCTGCAGGGGTGGGGGCGGGGGTGGGGGATTTAAAATATTTTGCTAAAAATCCGAACCCTCAGAGGTGAAAGGTTGCTGTCGGCACACCTGCCCAGTGCTGTACCCCCCCCCCCCCCCACCCCTCCACAACACCCCCAAAGTATTACTTGCAATTTATACTGTACGGTGGTGCAGAGCAAAGGTCCTCAAAATGAGTCTCATGGGGTCTTCAGCGAAATGGAAAAATATTTCCCCTTTAAGGACCCTACATTTTTTTCATATATATAAAAATTACACATAATGTATAATATTCATTTATGAATGACATATTTTAGGCGTGTGGTTAAAATAACCCGTGTCAGGGTCAGTGCTCATTGGGGCTGGCGAGGGTGTTATTGCTCATGACAGTGTAGTGCGAGCTTTACGGTTTTGCCTTTCAGTTTTAACAGAAATGTCGGATTCCTCGGCATTTTTACAATAAACCATTTGGAGAGTCTTATTGTAAAAAACGCAAACCATTTTGGGGGGGGAAACCATTTGGAGGGGTCTAAGAGGAGGGGGGGGGTGTTCTGAATATTTTGGGTGAAAGTGTATGCCACCTCTCTTCTCTGTAACACCCACAAATGGGGGTCTAGAGCAGGACTTCTCAAGCTGGGGGGGTGGATGGGATGGCTGGGGGTGGGGGGTAGATCCCAAAATTCCTTTTCAAAATAAAAGTATAAGTTAAGCATCGTCGCATTCTTCCTGTATACTGTGTCAAGACTGAATTCAGACCGCATTTACAGTACTACGTTTACTCTTACAAGCAGGTAATATACCAGAACATGTCAAAACAATACATATTCTAAATATTTACAATATATGGACATATGAAACATGGAATTAATGCTGCTTTCAGATATTCAGAATGTACATGTTTCTATATATACACTGCCGTGAAATATATTGAATATATTGATCATTGTCTTTACCTGAAATATACACAATATATTCCATTTCTATAAGGATTCTTCTGAGCTCTGTAGAAAAGGTATAGATGTTCTTGAAAAATCTACAAAGAGCAACTATACTCGTTTCTGGTCAGAACTGTGAAATTCAGGTGGACTGCTTGGTCTCTCTGGGCTGAGAAACAGAGACTCAGGTGAGATTTATTCACGAATAGGAAGGCGGGCAGATCACAGCATATGAGGGTGGAGGGGCCTGTTCACTCCTGCAGATGTTCTCAGGTGCAGGGTTGCTCTACCCCTTCTCAGGACCCCCAGCCGAACTCCCCAATCCTCCTCCCTCCCCCCCCCCCCCGCTTTCCCACGGGACCCCGAAAGTGCTCTGACCAACGTTGGGCTGCTCGGGGGTTATGGCCTGGCCTGCAGCTCATCCTCCTAACCCTAACCCTAACCCTAACCCAACCCCAACCCCAACCCCAACCCCAACCCCAACCCTAACCCTCCGTCTGCTGTGAGCCTGACTTTCATATCACTCACCGTGAGCATCCCTCCACCCCACAGCCTGGCAGAATATCTCTCTCTCTGTCTCTCTCTGTCTCTGCCCCCCTCTCTCTCTCTCTGCCCCCCTCTCTCTCTCTCTCTCTGTCTCTGCCCCCCTCTCTCTCTCTCTCTCTGTCTCTGCCCCCCCTCTCTCTCTCTCTCTCTGTCTCTGCCCCCCTCTCTCTCTCTCTCTCTGTCTCTGCCCCCCCCCTCTCTCTCTCTCTCTCTCTGTCTCTGCCCCCCAATTTAAATTGCTTTATTGGCATGAAATACAGACATACTTATTGCCAAAGCATACATATATAATATGTAAAATAAGAGTAATATTAAAATAATAATGATAAATGTAACAATATATACAAATAACAGCATATACAATAACAGCAACAGAAGTAAATCAATAAGTATGTACAATGTTTATATGGGGTGGGTGGTCACTCACTGTCCCTCAGGTTATGGCAGGCTGAAATGAACTGTGCTGCAATTGGGGCTGTTGATCCTTCCCCTAAAAGAATTGCACATTTTTCTTCTTTTGATTTGTAATTAAAATTATTTATAATTTGGGATAATTTTTGGAAATATTTTTTTCTAATTTGTAAATATTTTGTGCAAGTAAGGAGGAAGTGCATCTCTGTTTCCACCTCTCCTGTCTTACAGTGACCACATATTCGCTCTTCTTTTGGTACCCATGAGTTTTTGTATCTGCCTATTTCAATTGCAAGCGTGTGGTCACTGAGCCGGTACTTGATCAGGATCCGTCTCTGCTTTGTATCTCTGACAGAGAAGAGATACTCTGCCTGTGTGTATTTTCTATTTAGGGCCCGATAACAATTCAGTTTATTTTGGGATTGTGTTTCTTTGTTCCAGTGGTCCAGATAGGAGTTTTTGATGTGTTTTATAATTTGGTTGACTGTAATGGGCTGTTGTGAAGCAGTGCTGGTCTGAAGCTGGTTTGCATTAGTATGTGTTAATGTTAGTCTAGAGAGGTTCAGAACCAGCTGACTGAGGGGATACTTTCCTGGGCTGAGCTCTTGGGTTTGGAGTGCCAAGAATTGTAAGGAGTCTGTTGGACTCATTTTCAGATGTTCAATAAAGTTTAATGCCCTTTTTTGAATTTGAATGAGAGTCGGAAATCTGCCTAATTCAGCCCTGCATGCATTGTTAGGGGCATTTCTATGTACTTTTAGTATGTTTTTACAGAATTCTGCATGCAGGGTTTCAGCTGGATGTTACTCCCACTTGGTGTAGTCTTGCTGACTGAGTGGACCCCATATTTCGCTTCCATACAGCATGATAGGCTGGATGACACAGTCAAAGATTTTTAACCAGATTCTAATGGGAATATTTATTGTATGGAATCTCCTTTTAATCGCATAAAAAGCCCTGCGGGCTTTTTCTTTTAATGCATTCACTGCTAGGCCAAAGCTCCCTGACGCACTGATTTTTAGTCCTAGGTAATCATAGCTTAGTGTGTGTTCTAGGACGGTGTTTCCTAGAGTAAAGAGGTATCTGTTTTCCTGAGATCTGGGCTTTTTTTGGAAGATCATAATCTTTGTCTTTTTCAAATTTACTGTCAGTGCCCAGTTCTGACAGTATTGCTCTAGCAGATCCAGGTTCTGCTGTAATCCTTGTTTAGTGGGTGACAGCAGGACCAGGTCATCTGCGTAGAGCAAGAATTTAACGTCTGTGTTGTTTAGGGTGAGGCCAGGAGCTGAAGATTGTTCCAGTAACACCGCTAATTCATTGATATATATATTGAACAATGTTGGACTCAAACTGCAGCCCTGCCTCACCCCACGCCCCTGCGTGAAGAAATCAGTTCTTTTTTTGCCAAGTTTTATTCCGCACTTGTTTTTTACATATATTGATTTAATTATGTCATACACTTTACCCCCTACACCACTTTGTAGGATTTTATAATATAGGCCCTCGTGCCAGATTGAATCAAATGCTTTTTTGAAGTCATTCACTCTCTCTCTCTCTCAGTCTCTTCCCCTCTCTGTCTTTACTTTTCTCTCACGGTGTCTCTCTTGTTCTCTCTGTCTCTCAAGCTAACTTTCTGTCTGTCTCTCTCTCTCTCTCTCTCTCTGTCAATTCAATTCAATTCAAATATTGAAAAAATATTTTCTTTCTGAAACTTAGAACTCTCTCTTTCTCTCTCTCTCTCTCTTTCTTTCTCTAAATCTCCACTCTGCTGCAATTTTAACTGTCTGAATCCAAGAACAATTGGGCAGGTTCAGAAAGGAAAAGGAAAATAAATATAACATAATAGCTACGAAGAAATAAGCAGGCTTGCAGTTTTTAGGAAACGGTGCGATAGCAGAAATTAATCATTCCAAGGCTGACTGTGTCAGTTCCCTGTTTATAATTCTGTCTCTTTTTATGAATTTGTCTAAACGTCTACTTCTGTGCAGTTTCTTTTCCTCCTTCACCCCCCCGCCCCCCCCCCCCAAAAAAATCCACCCTCACCTCTACTCGATCCAGGAGAAAGAAAATTAATTTCCTTCTGAAGGGGGGGTACATTTATAGAAGCAGGGGTTGAAAATAATTCAGGTCTGTGTTACAAGAAGAGCTGGTACTGATTGGACTACGAAAGCTGCTTGCTTGCTGTCACATTTTACTTGAAATAAGCCCTTGCATCTCTCCAACATAATCTAATGCAAAATGTACATTAATTATGTCAATTTCATAAACTGACATATTTTCAAAAAAATTCATAGAATATTCAAAAAACATATATATCTGCAAATCCCATTTCCATTCAGAGTAAATGCACCCTGATACCCGCGTCATTCAACAATTAATCAAAATAAAATGATGCAAATATTTCCAAAGCATACACATACACTAACATACACATTCATGCGCGCGTGCACACACACACACACACACAGTATATAAATGTACACAACCCACATACGGTATCCCTTGTTTCTTTCCGAGCTGAATAATTGCTGAAAATCAGGAGTAATTTCTCTGACTTAACGAGGGTGCGGTTTAATTAAAGTCATTACACTCTCAGAGAAACTGCAGCCTTTTAATCACGCAGAGGGGGGGGGGGGGTGATTTCACTGATATAATAATCAGAAAAGTCACTGTGTGCTACCACCTTTATCCAGGCGTAACCAAAACTGCTAGTCATTCTCAGTCATCTAAAAACCGTTTGTTAAATTATTTGTTTGAGATGTGTCTGCGGAAAAGTAGAACCCCAGTTTAAAAGTTGTGGCCGATCCGGTGGCTCTGGCGTAGGAATCAGGACTGACCGACGCACGCTTGCTTTCGATCGTAGTTTTTCACCCAACCGCGCAAGCTCAAACGGGCGAAACGTTTATTTCTGAAGTTAAACGACAGCTGCCGTGTCCCTGCCAGTAGCTAGCTCTCTGGTTGTGTTTGCTTTAGTGAATAAAGGGATCTTTATTCATAAATTATTACTGGAAGCGATTTTTTTTTTCAGGTATTTTTCACCTTGAAATTGTGATCTTTGAACAACCCCCCTTTGTGACTGTCAGTCACTCTATTAACCAATCAAAACCCGCTGTGAATCTTGGTTGGCCCATGCCAGCGAATCACTGATAATCTAACGTTGGAGGTTTGTGAAATTTTCTCTCTGGTCACTTGAGAGCAAATTGAATAAAATGTATAAAATACAAGAAAATACAAGAAAAGTAGCTTACAGTTACATTAAGTTACAGTTTTCTGCTCAGCACTGACTACAGACAAACTGTGTCTGTGAAGAAAACAGAAGGACACAAAATAAAGAATAGTTGAAAGTTAATTGTCAGTAAAAGATAAGGAATTTCTTTTTTTTTTTAGTTTGAAGCCACTCATTTAAAAATAAAATGAACAGCGTTCGCTTCAGAATGCTCGGGAAACATCCTCTTCACGTTCTGCATCCGATTTCACTGAAGGAATTTGTATACCAAGCATTCAGAAGCTGACGCTGATTTTTTTTAACGACTGGGATGTTGTTGGTTTTTTTTATACAGTATTTCGCATCATCAATGTTTGTTATTGTATACCATTTTGAAACGAGCCACCCTTTGGACAGGTCTCCTCAGCAGAATAGAGTCCGTACCTGAAAGGGGCCAGCCTGGTATCAGAGAGACAGATAAACAAGAGTAAGATTTGCATGGCGGTCTCTCGAATGAGGAAGTGGGAGCAGCTGAGAGTTGAGGTTTCAGCCTGCCCCGCCTCTCTGATGAATACCCGCGTTATCTGCCACCTGGACGGCCAGGTAGGCTTCCGAGCACACCTGGGGAAGCGAGCGAGAGAGCCACGCCAAGGTACCCACCTGGGCGTGCGGGCGGCGGCATCCGAGGCCCGGAGGAATTCCCCTGCGGCTCGACTCACCTGTCCCCAGGTAAGGCCCCGCGGACGAGGAAGTGCAGGCCCGGCTCAAGCACCGGCGGCACGCTTTCTGGGCCTCGCCTGATTGGTCGGGGAGGATTAGCCACAGTCGCCACGGTGCTTCCTCTCTCAAACCCCCCCCCCCCCCACCACCATTCCTCGTGCCTGTGCGCTCAATCGATTCATTTTTAATTATTTTGTTTCTAAAATGAGGAAAAAGGCGTTGCCGTTATGGGAAAAAACAACGTCTTCTGCCCGCTCTCTGTGGAGTTCTGTTTTTTGAGTTGAGGAACTGGTGTCGCTTTCAGACAAAATAAACACGCATCGGAGACAGCAGCCCTGCGCCCGTCACCCTAACTGTCCTTTCGCTCAGTTCATTAGTCCCCTTTGGAAACGGAAATGCCGAAAAATAGAGTGAAATAACACACACTGTGAACATATTTCAGTTCAGTCAAATGACTGCCAGTGGATGGAGGTTGGGGTGGGTGGAGGTTGAGATGGGTGTTATAGCTCAGGTGGATGGAGGTTGGGATGGGTGTTATAGCTCGGGTGGATGGAGGTTGGGGTGGGTGGAGGTTGGGATGGCTGTTATAGCTCAGGTGGATGGAGGTTGGGATGGGTTTTATAGCTCGGGTGGATGGAGGTTGGGGTGGGTGGAGGTTGGGATGGGTGTTATAGCTCGGGTGGATGGAGGTTGGGATGGGTGTTATAGCTCGGGTGGATGGAGGTTGGGATGGGTGTTATAGCTCAGGTGGATGGAGGTTGGGGTGGGTGGAGGTTGAGATGGCTGTTATAGCTCAGGTGGATGGAGGTTGGGGTGGGTGGAGGTTGGGATGGGTGTTATAATTCGGGTGGATGGAGGTTGGGGTGGGTGGATGTTGAGATGGGTGTTATAACTGCAGAGGTATGGATTTTCAGACAAAGGAGCTCTTCATCCTAGAACCCTGTAGGGCTGTATCACTTCTCTAAATTACCCACAACTCCCAGCATCCCTCACAACCATCGTCAGCAACAGGTCTCACAGAGTCTCCTATTTCCTGATCCTGTACATACACACGACAATGAGGACATTCATGTGTACACATCAACCCTTGTCCGGTCTCATTTTAATTTTATTTACAATTTCCATGGAATTGGAAAGACCCCGAGTTTGTTTTGAATTGCGCTCTGCCATTTCACACCGCGTCTAACTTCGTTTATCATGTTTATTTTCACAGTTTTTAACCCCCCCCCCCCCCCCCCCCCCCCCCCCCCCCCCCACCCAGCCCACAACCGTTTTCTCCCTTCCTTTCTCACTTGGTTTGCCGGGTTTGAGCTGAAGATCAGAGCAGCACCGGGGGATTTATCGGGGGAAGGGGAGCTCTGCAGAGAGTTTGAGCTGAAGATCAGAGCAGCACCGGGGGATTTATCGGGGGAAGGGGAGCTCTGCAGAGAGCCAGAAGCCAGGAGACGCCACAGCGGTGTGAAAAACACAAACAGGAAAAATTACGGCTTCTTTTTTGTCACGGCTGTGTTTGTTTTTTTTTGGTTTTTTTTAGTTGTTGACCGTGACCGGATTGGCCGTCTCAGCCGGTTAGCGGTCAGAGCCGTCGTTTCCCGGCGGAACGCTCAAGCGCGAAACTGCGCGGTTGCATGTTTCCACGGTAACGCGCGGGAGGGAGCGGGGCTGCAATGTAAACGAGCAGGAGGCGACGTGCGAGGCGAGATCCGCGTAGGCCTGAGCGATGACCTCAGCGGAGGCGTCGCTGCGCGGCCGTTCTGAGAGGAGGGGCGTGGCGGCGGCCGCGGTCAGAGGGGGAGAACGTTTCGCGGGTCGGTGGCAGCCGTTACTACAGCAGGGGGGGGAGACCCTGAGGTCACGGCGGAGGAGCTGCTCTGTCTGTCTCCACATCCCCGCGTCATTCCACAGGCAGCAGGTAGGAGGGGGGGAGAGGGGGGGAGCAGTGTAGCATAATGGGTAAGGAACTGGACTTGTCACCTGAAGGTTGTGGGTTCGATTCCCCGAACAGGACACAGTACATAGGCTACTTAGCCTGCATCGCTTCAGTACATATGAGCAGCTGTATGAATGTATAAATCCCCCTCGCTCTGCAGCCAGTGGCAGAGCCCTCAGACAGCAGGCACACTTGCTCATACCCAGACGGGGCTGGCTTTGACCTTTCACCCCAAAAACGAGGTGCAAACACGGAGACGGTCAGCTGCTCCGGGCTGATTGGATAAGCAGCAGCGCTCGCCATGAGGAGAGGGAGGGAGTGGGGGGAGACAGGGAGCAAGAGAGAGGAAAAGAGAAAGGGGGGAAGAGAGAGGGAGAAAGAGAGGGAGCGAGAGTGTGAGAGAGAGAGACAGAGAGAGAGAGAGAGAGGGCCATAAATCACCCCTTCATCAGTCGGAGGTGATGAGGATTAGCAGCCTCGGTGGGGGCTGCTGAAGACATTTTCGGCTCGGGGTGGGGGGGGGGGACGGGGGGGATGGGGGGGATGTAAATGGCGGCAGGCGGGTTTAGCGCTGATAGGCCCTGTGGGCTTTCTCCTAATTACACACTTAAGAGAGCGGAGTGAGGGACCGGGGGGGGGGGGGGGCGCACGCTCGCGCTGCCACACACCCCGGCCTTCTGAGACCCCTTTACGGCCGCGCTCGGCCCAGAACTCAGAGCACAATGAATCAGCGTGACGGGCTCAGGCACGTGCGTCTGCGCTCGCCCGCACCTGCGCGTGTGCAGACGCACCGTGTGCAGCAGGCGGGATTCCTCACTCAGCGACTGCAAGCTCTACACACTCACCGCTCAGGAAGGGAAACCAAACACATACACACACACACTCACACACAAACACACACATACACACATGCACACACGCGCGCACACACACATACACACATACACACACGCGCGCACACACACATACACACATACACACACGTGCGCACACACTCACACACAAACACACACAAACACACATGCACACACGCGCGCACACACACATACACACACACACACTCACACACAAACACACACATACACACATACACACACGTGCGCACACACTCACACACAAACACACACATACACACATGCACACACGCGCGCACACACACACATACACACATGCACACACGCGCGCACACACACACATACACACATGCACACACGCACGCACACACACACATACACACACACACACTCACACACAAACACACATGCACACACGCGCGCACACACACACATACACACATGCACACACGCGCGCACACACACACATACACACATGCACACACGCGCGCACACACACACATACACACATGCACACACGTGCGCACACACACACATACACACATGCACACACGCGCGCACACACACACATACACACATGCACACACGCGCGCACACACACATACACACACACACACTCACACACAAACACACACATACACACATGCACACACGCGCACACACACACATACACACACACTCACACACAAACACACACATGCACTTTCAATTCAATTTTATTTCTTTTTACAGAAAACCTTTTACAGAGAACTGTCACAAAGACACAGAGTAGCAAGGCAAGAGACAGAGCAAAAAGAGCAAACACCAGGCCTGAACCCCAAAATAGCAGGTACATAATGTAAAAAAACTCCCAGTGGGGAGAAAACCCTCAAAGAGCGGCAAGAAAAAAACTCCCCATTGGGAAGAAATCTCAAAAGGAACCCAGCTATAGAGGGGAAGACACACATGTACACACACACTCACACACACATACAGACACAGCTTGTTGTACTGCTGTAGTATACTTTGGTGTGTGCAGTACATTTATTTGCAGTAATGTACTAAAGTGAAATGGAAAATGTATTATTATTATTATTATCTTCATCATCATCATCATCATCATCATCATCATTATTTAGGATCATTTATCATTTATTGTTATTATTTGGCAGAAGAGAGAATTACATCAAAGTAACCCAAAGTAAACCCTTTCATATTTGCTGGCTTTGTGTAGACGGCGCTTGTGGCTCAGAAGCCAGGGCGGTGAGCTGTCTGTTTCTGTTTCAGCCTCCCTAACGATGCACGGGCACTCAAGGCCTGTGTCACACAGTGAAAAGCACACATCCATCAGCGGTACACGTCCTGAGGGGTGTGCATACAGTTTCACCCAAAGGCCAAAATCTCTTCATTATAAATCTCCGTTTGCACGTTAAACTTCTGTTCGCTTAATTTTTATTATTATTAAACATGTAGTGTTTTAATGATGTTCCACCTTCACTCACTGGTCTGGGAATGCCATTAGTCAGGTCTGGCACTGCTATTCGCACACCTCAGGCGGACTTATGTTCGCTAACATTGTAAGTTTCTCTGAATAAGAGCATCTCCTAAATAAATGTAATATAATATAATACTTATAATTAATACATATATGCTTCCTCTGTTTTTTTAAAACAGTTTATAAGCACTTAGGGTACATGTTCAAGCCACCAGAAGGAATCATTCTGGAGGTTCAGCGAATGCTTGTGAACTTTTTTTGGTCAGGCCAGCACTGGCTGTGAGGAGCTGTTTATTACCTCTCTGTGGGTGGAGGTCTGTGTGCTGAGCGTTTGGGGCACGGTCTGTGGGTGGAGGTCTGTGGGCTGAGCGTTTGGGGCAGGGTCTGTGGGTGGAGGTCTGTGTGCTGAGAGTTTGGGGCAGGGTCTGTGGGTGGTGGTCTGTGGTCTGAGCGTTTGGGGCAGGGTCTGTGGGTGGAGGTCTGTGGGCTGAGCATTTGGGGCAGGGTCTGTGGGTGGAGGTTTGTGGGCTGAGCGTTTGGGGCAGGGTCTGTGGGTGGAGGTTCAGTCTGTGGGTTGAGCGTTTGGGGCAGGGTCTGTGGGTGGAGGTCTGTGGGCTGTGTGCTCGGGGCAGGGTCTGTGGGTGGAGGTCTGTGTGCTGTGTGTTCGGGGCAGGGTCTGTGGGTGGAGGTCTGTGTGCTGTGTGTTCGGGGCAGGGTCTGTGGGTGGAGGTCTGTGGGCTGTGTGTTCAGGGGAAGGGTCTGTGGGTGGAGGTCTCTGGGCTGTGTGCTCGGGGCAGGGTCTGTGGGTGGAGGTCTGTGGGCTGAGCGTTTGGGGCAGGGTCTGTGGGTGGAGGTCTGTGGGCTGTGTGTTCAGGGGCAGGGTCTGTGGGTGGAGGTCTGTGGGCTGAGCGTTCGGGGCAGGGTCTGTGGGTGGAGGTCTGTGTGCTGTGTGCTCGGGGCAGGGTCTGTGGGTGGAGGTCTGTGGGCTGAGCGTTTGGGGCAGGGTCTGTGGGTGGAGGTTCAGTCTGTGGGTTGAGCGTTTGGGGCAGGGTCTGTGGGTGGAGGTCTGTGTGCTGTGTGTTCGGGGCAGGGTCTGTGGGTGGAGGTCTCTGGGCTGTGTGCTCGGGGCAGGGTCTGTGGGTGGAGGTCTGTGGGCTGAGCGTTTGGGGCAGGGTCTGTGGGTGGAGGTCTCTGGGCTGTGTGCTCGGGGCAGGGTCTGTGGGTGGAGGTCTGTGTGCTGAGAGTTTGGGGCAGGGTCTGTGGGTGGTGGTCTGTGGGCTGAGCGTTTGGGGCAGGGTCTGTGGGTGGAGGTCCACTCTGTGGGCTGAGCGTTTGGGGCAGGGTCTGTGGGTGGAGGTCCAGTCTGTGGGCTGTGTGTTCGGGGCAGGGTCTGTGGGTGGAGGTCCGGTCCGTGGGTGGAGGTCTGGTCTGCGGGCCGTGTCTGGGCCCGGTCCGAGGGTGGAGGTCCGGTCCGTGGGTGGAGGTCTGGTCTGCGGGCCGTGTCTGGGCCCGGTCCGAGGGTGGAGGTCCGGTCCGAGGGTGGAGGTCCGGTCCGCGGGTGGAGGTCCGGTCCGCGGGCCGTGTCTGGGCCCGGTCCGAGGGTGGAGGTCCGGTCCGCGGGTGGAGGTCCGGTCTGCGGGCCGTGTCTGTGTCCAGTCCGCGGGTGGAGGTCCAGTCCGCGGGTGAAGGTGTGTGCCGCAGAGCGGCTCTCTCTCTCGCCAGCCTCAGGAGCGCGAGCCGCTGGCCGGGAAGCAAGACAAACTCAACTGCGGCTCAGCAGAAGAAAAAACAATGAAAACATTCACCGGGCTCCTGAAGATTGCTTTTGGCCAAGATCATCCTGTTTTAGGAAGCACAAGCCCACCTTTATAACCTCCCCTGTGCATGCCTTAAAATGTATGGACTATTTCCTTCTTTTTTTCAGATGGGTTTTTTTTTTTTTTTTTTTGGTCTGGCGCTCTGTACCCACAGTATCCCAGAATGCTGTGCACGTGGCTCACAGGATTATCCCTGTCACTACGCATTCACCACAGCGCCCACAGACGTCGCTTGGCCCATTCCCGTTTCTTTAAAGTTTTTTACATTTTTTTTTTTGTTTTTGTTTGTTTGTTTGAATCTTCTCGGTTGCCGTGGTGACGGAACTCGGAGAGGGACTTCTCCATCATGGAGCTATCCCAGGATGCACTGGTGTTCCCAGTTCTCGTAAGCCTTGTTTCAGAGGCTGTGATCAAAACCTGTGAGAATGTCTCCTTCTCCCTCTTTCTCTGTCTCTCCCCCTTTCCCTCTCTCTCTCTCTCCCTCTCCCTCTCTCTCTGTCTCTCCCCCTTTCCCTCTTTCTCTGTCTCTCTCCCTCTTTATCTCTATCTCTCTCAGCTCATTTGCACTTGCTTGATTAGCATGAATTACAGACTTTAATATTGCCAAAATTTAACACAGCATTACTACTCTCATTTTTTTCTACATCTCGCTTGTTCTCTTTCTTGGTTTTTCTCTCTCTCTCCATATTTCTTTTTCATATTCTGTTTTTCTTTTTCTCTTTGTCGCTCTTTTCCTGCCTGTCTGTCTGTCTGCCCCTCCATCCCAGTAGCAGCCTCTCCATCCCTCTCTTTCTCTCAGGAACATGCCCCCCACCCCCAACCCCAAACCCCCCACCCCCCACCCCTCCTTGCACTGTGCGGTCCGTCACGGGCCAACACAAGCACTGCAGCGCTCCAAACCCAGAACCATCCCCAGCCTGTTACTACTGCTGATAGCCAGGACTGAGACCTGTCTGCACACACACAGGACATGGAGAGAGAGAGAGAGAGAGAGGGGGGGATTGAGAGAGAGATAACAGCTATCAGACTGAGACAGAGATAGAGAGAATGAGAGGGAGAAAAAGAGAGAGCAAGAGAGAGAGAGTGAGAATGTGACAGAAGGACTGAGAGAATGAGAGAGAACATGAGAGAGAAGAGGGGGAGAGAAGAAGAGAGAGGGAGAGGGAGAGGCGGATAACAGCAATTAGACTGAGACAGAGATAGAGAGAACGAGAGGGAGAAAAAGAGAGCAGGAGTGGGAGAGAGAGAGAGAATGAGTGCCTTGAGTGAGAGAGCGAGCGAGCGCATGTGAGCTTTTTTTAATAATGTCACCCAGCGTCTGCTCTGTTTAGACTGCACATTACCGCTGGCCGACAGGTCTGTTATTTTACAGCCAGAGACCGCTGCTGAGAAGGAGAGGAGAGAGGGAGAGAGAGAGGGAGGGAGAGAGGGAGGGGGAAACGCTTGGACCGCTGCCAGGAGGGGGAAACAAGCGTTGCTAAATATTATAATAATCTTTAAAAATATTACTGGACTGGCCGTGGTTTATGCTAAGAATAGAGCTGTAACAGAAGCTCTGTGCTGTTACCGTAAAGGAGACTGAAGACCTGGAGGGGGTGGGGGGGGGGGGGGAGGGGAGGGGTGCAGTTTCACCATAAGCACTCGCTCACTAATTTATTTAAATTCAATCAAATCACTTTCGGTTTGCGCAGCGCCTTCTGCAGACAGAGCCGCTGGCACAGAGCCACGCTTCACAGAGTAACTGGGCCTGAAACCCCAAAAAGCAAGCTGGAGGTAAATAATAAAAAATAAATACATAAATAAATAAATAAAATCCCTCAAACGGTGGCGATAAAAAACTCCCTGATGGAGAAGAAACCTGGTGAGGAACCCGGGTACAGAGGGGGAGCCCATCCCCCGCTGGCCGGCCCAGTGTAAAGGGAAGGTACGTTACAAATGCCCTACGAAATTTAATTCTGAGCCCGAGCACGTGCCTCAGGAGTGGCTACCAAACGAAACGAAATTCCTCCTCTCCACCATCTCTCCCTCATTGCCCCATCTCTCTTCACTCTCTCCCTCTCTTTTTTATCACTCTCTCTCACACTCTTTCTCTCTCTCCCGCATCTTATACTAAAATCCCCTCATCTCGTGAAGTTCTGTGAAGGACAGAGCGGTTTGAGAGAGACGTAGAAGGAGATGTGAGAGAAGGACACGAATCTTCCCGCCAATGTGAGAGCCAGCTTTCAGTCTGCAGTCCAGTCCAGTCGAACCCCGAGCAGTCAGGAGGACAAGGGAGAGGAAGGCCATTATTGCTGCCTCATAAATTAAAACATTTTTTAAAAATTGAAAACGTGTTTTTCTAACACTTCTGTTCGGGCAGAACATCAGGCACTCCAGCCAGCGCGGAATCGCGTGTGATTTGTGTGGGACTGAAACGCAGCGCTTCGCGTGTGATTTGTGTGGGACTGAAACGCAGCGCTTCGCGTGTGATTTGTGTGGGACTGAAACGCAGCGCTTCAAGTGTGATTTGTGTGGGACTGAAGCGCAGCGCTTCGCGTGTGATTTGTGTGGGACTGAAACGCGGCGCTTCGCGTGTGATTTGTGTGGGACTGAAGCGCGGCGCTTCGCGTGTGATTTGTGTGGGACTGAAACGCAGCGCTTCGCGTGTGATTTGTGTGGGACTGAAACGCAGCGCTTCGCGTGTGATTTGTGTGGGACTGAAGCGCAGCGCTTCGCGTGTGATTTGTGTGGGACTGAAACGCAGCGCTTCACGTGTGATTTGTGTGGGACTGAAGCGCAGCGCTTTGCGTGTGATTTGTGTGGGACTGAAACGCAGCGCTTCACGTGTGATTTGTGTGGGACTGAAACGCAGCGCTTCGCGTGTGATTTGTGTGGGACTGAAACGCGGCGCTTCGCGTGTGATTTGTGTGGGACTGAAGCGCGGCGCTATGTCGCCCCGTGCCGGGTCCGCTGGCGGTAAGGGGGAGCCTTCGGTCGGTCCATCGCCATCGTAAATTGAGGCCGATGGCTGACTTTTTTTTAGGTGAAATCCAAACCCTCGCAAAGTTAAGTTACAGGCCGATGGAGACCTTTTAATCGCGTCGCGTCTGGTCGAGCCACACCCACTGAGTGAAATAAACACCACGCCACCCCCCCCCCCCCCTCCCCCCCCCCCCAAAAAAAGGTTTTCAGAAGGCTGGACTCAGGTCAGTCCGGTGGGACTGAGGGTGGGAGACGTGTGGTGGTGCCAGCACCCCTGGAACTGCAATTCTAGAGAAGCTCAATAAAAAAATATATATTTCCCATACATTACAGAGTAAACTGCATTATGCTCAATAATACATTGAACCCATCACAGTGTGAGGTCACAAACATTTGATTAGAATGTCCTTAACTGAACATTCTAATGCTGATGTCACAATGACTACTGGTTGAAAGCAGTGGAGTTCT
Organism: Anguilla anguilla; assembly: GCF_013347855.1. Classification (NCBI taxonomy): domain Eukaryota; kingdom Metazoa; phylum Chordata; class Actinopteri; order Anguilliformes; family Anguillidae; genus Anguilla; species Anguilla anguilla. The sequence goes on along the minus strand of NC_049202.1, from coordinate 72,518,016 downwards.
AGAACACTAGACATCAGGGTTAAAAAAAAATCACCCACACATCTGCCTCTCATTTATCGCTAGGTTAACACAAGCGAAAAAGACAGAGAAAGAAAAAAAAAGAATGGAAGAGAACAGAAGAAAAAAAAAATCAGGGAGACGGTCTCAGTTGGCCAGAGAACGTGCGTGAAGCTGAACGGGTGACAACATGGCGAATAAACTCCTCAGAGGGTCTTAATCAGGCGCAGGACAGAGAGGCGTTTATAATCCGCTCCCGGGGGGGGGGGCCAGCTAGGCGCGCGGGCAAAGCTCGTTCCCCGGGTTCGAGGGCACGCCTCGCGGGACGCCGACCGTGGAAAGAAAAACCAACCGAGTGTCAGAGCAATTAGCGTACAACTGTGCAGTCTCACTGAAGTGCAGCGGCCATGCAAGAATGGCTGCTTGTGATTGGTGGAGGGCAGGGGCCATGCAAGAATGGCTGCTTGTGATTGGTGGAGGGCAGGGGCCATGCAAGAATGGCTGCTTGTGATTGGTGGAGCGCAGGGGCCATGCAAGAATGGCTGCTTGTGATTGGTCCAAATCAACTGACCTGTGATGTCACTCCTGAGTAGGACCCTACAAATTACAGAAAATCGACCAGGATGTCCCGGTAAGGTATTTAAGCTTCAGGCAGATGGAATATGATTTAGTAAAATTATCTGATCAGATCTATATCTGACCTGGACTGGATCATATGTGCATAAGATCAGCCAGGTCTGAGCACAGTCACTAAGAGGACCGTGTGTGTGTGAATCCCAGCTCAGGTCTGAGCACAGTCACTAAGAGGACCGTGTGTGTGAATCCCAGCTCAGGCCTGAGCACAGTCACTAAGAGGACCGTGTGTGTGAATCCCAGCTCAGGTCTGAGCACAGTCACTAAGAGGACCGTGTGTGTGAATCCCAGCTCAGGTCTGAGCACAGTCACTAAGAGGACAGTGTGTGTGAATCTCAGCACAGGTCTGAGCACAGTCACTAAGAGGACCGTGTGTGTGAATCCCAGCTCAGGCCTGAGCACAGTCACTAAGAGGACTGTGTGTGTGAATCTCAGCTCAGGTCTGAGCACAGTCACTAAGAGGACCGTGTGTGTGAATCCCAGCTCAGGCCTGAGCACAGTCACTAAGAGGACTGTGTGTGTGAATCTCAGCTCAGGTCTGAGCACAGTCACTAAGAGGACCGTGTGTGTGAATCCCAGCTCAGGTCTGAGCACAGTCACTATGAGGACCGTGTGTGTGTGAATCCCAGCTCAGGTCTGACTGCAGTCACTATGAGGACCGTGTGTGTGAATCCCAGCTCAGGTCTGACTGCAGTCACTATGAGGACCGTGTGTGTGAATCCCAGCTCAGGTCTGACTGCAGTCACTATGAGGACCGTGTGTGTGAATCCCAGCTCAGGTCTGAGCACAGTCACTATGAGGACCGTGTGTGTGAATCCCAGCTCAGGTCTGAGCACAGTCACTAAGAGGACCGTGTGTGAATCCCAGCTCAGGTCTGACTGCAGTCACTAAGAGGACCGTGTGTGAATCCCAGCTCAGGTCTGAGCACAGTCACTAAGAGGACCGTGTGTGTGAATCCCAGCTCAGGTCTGAGCACAGTCACTAAGAGGACCGTGTGTGTAAATCTCAGCACAGGTCTGAGCACAGTCACTAAGAGGACCGTGTGTGTGTGAATCTCAGCTCAGGTCTGAGCACAGTCACTAAGAGGACCGTGTGTGTGAATCCCAGCTCAGGTCTGAGCACAGTCACTAAGAGGACCGTGTGTGTGTGAATCCCAGCTCAGGTCTGAGCACAGTCACTAAGAGGACCGTGTGTGTGAATCCCAGCTCAGGTCTGACTGCAGTCACTAAGAGGACCGTGTGTGTGTGTGAATTCCAGCTCAGGTCTGAGCACAGTCACTAAGAGGACCGTGTGTGTGTGAATCCCAGCTCAGGTCTGAGCACAGTCACTAAGAGGACCGTGTGTGTGAATCCCAGCTCAGGTCTGAGCACAGTCACTAAGAGGACCGTGTGTGTGTGAATCCCAGCTCAGGTCTGAGCACAGTCACTAAGAGGACCGTGTGTGTGTGTGTGAATCCCAGCTCAATCATCTCCCTCCTTAATTCCTGTGGAAGCGCACAGCAGGGGTTTTGAGTGGTGAATAAGCACACGGTCCCGGTGATACCGCAACCGTGACCACAACCGTGAACGAGAGGGCCCGCCGGACAGAGCAGCACAGACAGGCGGTGTCCAGCTGGACTTCCTCAAAGACCCAGGCGCCAGTGACTCAAATGGGCCTAGTGTGTGTGAGGTGCGGAGGTCTACACCACGGAGCGTGCGCACGCACACACACACACACACACACACACACACATATATATATGCCTCATCACCAGATCTGTGGAGGGAGAGCTACAGAAACACTCACAGCTACAATGTTATTCTGTCATTTCGTGCGGTCAGAAGATTTATAATGGACCCCTGAAGCGAACTGGACTGGTGCCGGAAAGGCCTGAGCTGACGGCAGCGCTCACGTAGTACCTCACAGATCTGGGTCAGACGCACACTTTAAATACTGCGTACTCTCAACTCCTTGGGCACTGGTAAAAAAAATATATAATTTTAAGAGCTCCAGCAGATTCCTGAGAATTTTCAACTGAAAACGTCACTGAATGAAACGTTCAGTCGACAACCAGAGAATTTTGCTCTGAACATCGCCAGTGAAATTAGGTCCGTGATGCCATATCGTACCTAAAGCAAGCTGTAATCGCTAATCGCAATGGCATTTTACTGATGACTTTAGTGTCTAGGAAACAGACGGTTTTTTACCCCTGTCTTGTAAAAAGATGGGCGTTTCTGTGAAACTTTACACAACCTCTCTTCCCTTCCCTGTTAAACCCTGAAGGCTCCAGTGTGACCGTGTTCTCAGGTCTGTGTGAAATGCGTAGGGTTTCTTTCCCCTTTGACTGTCCTGAGACAGATTCCTTCTGATTACGGGCCCTCCCTCCCCCCCCCGCCCCCTCTTCCTCTGTCTCTGTCTCTCGCTACGATTTTGTACGGGTGCGTAACTGGACGCCCTTTGAGGTGCTCTTGTGGTGATTTGGTTTCAAGGTGACACCATTCCATAGTGACGCTAATCAGACGTGAGTCCAAAAATAGCCTGCCTGTGTGACGTGCAGGTCTCCTACCCCCACAGAACAGTCTGGGAAGACTGCTCAAGGAACCCAGTAAGTGGCATGCCTGTATCAGACGTGGGCGTGTCCAACATACCTGTGTCACAGA
>NC_049202.1:72351423-72514547 GCF_013347855.1 Anguilla anguilla | reverse complement strand
GGCCAGCTTAGGCCTTTGCCCAACGCTCCCCAACACTCCGAGCCAGGTTAGGCCTTTGCCCAACGCTCCCCAACACTCCGAGGCCAGTTTAGGCGTTTGCCCAACGCTCCCCAACACTCCGAGGCCAGCTTAGGTGTTGAAAACAAGGGCGCGCGGGTGGCTCTTTGGCCTGAACGGGGGCGTAATCGATGCGCTCGGCCGCTGAACTCTGGCCAGAAAAGCGGCTGGATCGCCCGGCCCTGGGGAGCGGAGGTCGATCGCCGGGCCCTGTGGGAGCGGAGGTGTGGACGTCTGACGCAGCGCCGAGCCCGGACTCCGTCGCTAATGCGGGACCCTGTGCGGCTCACGCGCGCACACCTGCCACATCGAGTGAAAGTAAACGCTGCCATCAAGCAGGCTGGCTGTGTTTGTGTGTGTGTGTGCGTGTGTGTGAGAGAGAGAGAGAGGTGAGCTCATTCTGTGTCTGTAGCTGGCTGTGTTTGTGTGTGTGTGTCAGAGAGGGAGAGAGAGAGAGAGGTGAGCTCATTCTGTGTCTGTAGCTGGCTGTGTTTATGTGTGTGTGTGTGTGTGTGTGAGAGAGAGAGAGCGAGGGAGTGAAATAGAGAGAGAGAGAGAGAGAGAGAGAGAGAGAGGTGAGCTCAGTCCGTGCTGAGTTGTGGCTCTGTGCTGCAGTACTGGGCTCCAGGGACTGTGGGAACGCTCTTTAGGGCTGATTTACAGCCTCCCGTGTCATCCAGGACACGCACAGCACTACACCTCTCCTCCCCCACTTCCTCCGCTCAGCCCCTTCAGCCTTTCTCTTTCCCTCATCTGTCTTCCATCCTTTGTTCTTCCTCTCTCTTCTGTCCTCCATCCATTATCCTCCCCCTCTCTCCTCCTTCCATCCTCTCAATCCTTCCTTCCCTCCTTCTATCTTTTCACTTCTTCCCTTTTCCTCCTCCTCGGTCTCTCCCTGTTCCTCTGTTCTCTCTCACACTCTTCCCCCTTTCTCCCACTCTTTCATTCCACCCTCCTCTCTCCCTCTCTCTTCCTGCTTGTTTGAAGGGCTCAGTGAATAACTGACTAAATTAACAACTCGGTAAATATGTGAATTAATTAAACATTGAGCTAGCAACTGAATGGATGAAACAATTATTAAGTGAATAAACAAATTAATGGATGAATAATGGAGGAATCGCTGCATTGTTAACTGGATGAACTGGTGAATAGGTGAATGGATGAATTAAAGAGTGCATAAGTAGCTGAATGAGTGAGTGAGTGAGTGAGTGAGTGAGTGAGTGAGTGAGTGAGTGAGTGAGTGAGTGAGTGAGTGAGTGAGTGAGTGAGTGAGTGAGCGAGCCATTAGGTAGAGTCTGATAAGTGCACTGGATTGTTCCCACATGTAACACAGACTGAGGAATGTCTCTTTAAATACCCCTGAGGTTGAAGGACGTTTAAGCCATCCTGAGAGGAAATGATCTTTTTAAGAGGAATAAAAGGACGGGGGGGGGGGGGGGGGGGTGGGTGGGGGGGGGGGGGGGGGGGGGGGCTGGGGGGGTGGGGGGGGGGGGGGTGGGCCTTGATTAATAGTGACCGGGGCTGACACTGAAATCTTTCCACTGTGTCCTTCAGCTGTTTCTCACTGTGTAATCCAGCACAGGCTGGATGTGTTATCTACAGCAGGGTCTATAACACAGTGTACTACCCTGAGGTGTGTTATCTACAGCAGGGTCTATAACACAGTGTAGGACCCTGAAGTGTGTTATCTACAGCAGGGTCTATAACACAGTGTAGGACCCTGAAGTGTGTTATCTACAGCAGGGACTATAACACAGTGTAGGACCCTGAAGTGTGTTATCTACAGCAGGGTCTATAACACAGTGTAGGACCCTGAAGTGTGTTATCTACAGCAGGGTCTATAACACAGTGTAGGACCCTGAAGTGTGTTATCTACAGCAGGGTCTACAACACAGTGTACGACCCTGAAGTGTGTTATCTACAGCAGGGTCTATAACACAGTGTAGGACCCTGAAGTGTGTTATCTACAGCAGGGTCTATAACACAGTGCAGACCTTGAAGTGTGTTATCTACAGCGGGATCAATTGCACAGGCTCTGATCCAGTGTGTGGAAATAGATTAAAATACCAGTGATTCCCGAAACCCAAAATGAATTCTTCTAATGAGTTAAATATCTTGCTTTTTGTAATCACAGGGGGCCGAAGCATAAACGTCATACTGCATCTGGCACAATTAATGAAATGTCCGATGAAATAAAAACAAACCGAGCGATTTCATTAGCGATGTCTGAGCCTAACGCCGGCGGTGAAACCAGGTTAAAGCCAAACCCATCCGGGGGGGCAGAGGTTCGTTGCAGGTGCGCTAAAGATCCTTCCGTCAGTAGAGATTCTGTCTTAGTCGGGCGAGTCTTCGGTCGGCTGCCGTGCTTCTCTTTCGCAGAAATCTCCCCTTCGTCCTCTTTAGTGCTTGACAATTATCTTTCCTTCTGTGGTTTTTTCCTCTCCCCCCCCCCCCCCCACATGCACAAGAGCAAAAAATTTGTATGATCCCCCCCCCCCCCCCCCCATGCATTATATTACCTTAGATTTGTGTAGCAGGTGATCTTACCCTCCTGAGTTATATCAGCGAGAGAGTGATGCGGCTCTGTGTCTCGTTTGCTTATGCTGGTGTAATAGTGCCATTAGGGGACCCCTCTGTCATTCTAAGTGACTCTCAGCAGCCTGTGCCTGATTGAATTCCCTTTACGGTTTGCACCGAGAGTGTCTGTTACCACTTCTTCTTTTAATTAATTTCCTACAGCGTCCAATTTAGGCGCTCATCAGACGCTTTTAGCCAAGCGCACTCACAGAAGGAGCCATTTTACACAGTTGCGTAACCACCGCCAGCGCTCGCGAAGGACAAAGGCTTCAGTCAAACGCGTGGCTTCACAGAGATGCGTGTGCTCTGCAGATTAGACAGAGGGAAGGGTTAGGGGCTTTTTTGTGTTATTATTATACTTTTTTTTTTGGTGATGAAATGTGGTGTAGATATGAAACGATGGGTTTGCAGTCTCTGCCGCTATCTTCCTTAGGAACGCTGCTGCATGTGAAATGAAGCTGTTGCATGCTGAGGGAGAGCGTTATTGAATGGGGTGTGCACGTGCCAGCTTTTTAAAGAGTGCTGTTGAATATGAGATGGAGTAGGGTGCAGAGAGGCAGCCCCGGGATCGTCGCATGGGGTGGGGGTGGGGGGGTGGGGGGGGTTTAGGGGGTGTGGGTGCGTTCATGTGCGTTCTGGTTTATCGAGGGCCCTCTGAATAGAAATGATCATGAAATGATCATGAAAGAGGAAGCACTTTTTCAGAATGCATACAGACATAATAAAGCATTAATAGCTGTGTTATACCTCTTTAATAAAGCGCACTATTGATTCTTCTTGGCCCAACGATCATACAAATGGGTAAATATGACATTAAAAATGCACTGAGCTTCCAATAAACTGGACAGTGATTAAAAAGCAGGAGGAGGCAGCTTCATCTCTTTGCATTTTGAACGGGCATTCTGACCTTCTCTCTCCTGCAGAGCAGGCCTTTGCGATGACACATTAAAAGCCCAAACCATACCTCAGAACAGGAAGTATGCATCCATGCTATTAATCAGGCCCAGCTAGGCTTCAGTGACCGCTGTGAGTGTTAACCCTTTGAAGAGCAGGTTCTTCCGGAAATGTTTTTTTTTTTGGAATTCCTTTTTTTAAATTTTTTCTAAATTTTTCAGTCAGTGTTCTAGAACTCCGTTACCAGAAGTGATTGTGACATCAGCATCAGAATGTTCGGTTTCGAACATTCTACTCACACGTTTGCGATCTCACACCCCACAGAGCGTAAACGTTTTTTTTTTTTTTTTTTGTCTTAATGACAATAGGGCCCGGATAATCCCGCAGTCCTCTGAGAAATCAAACGGGGGAAATATCAGCCGGAAAAGGGACGACGCCATCCCAGGGGGTGTCGGGGAGGCTGATGGCCGAATTGTCCGCGACCCGCGTTCTAAGCCACAGCGGTTTGGCGGCTTGGCGGTTTGGCGGTTTGGTGGCTCGGCCCTTTTGATCCTTGGCCTGCTTCCAGCGGTTGGAAATGTCGCCGGCGCTGTCGGTCTGTGGGCAGAACCCAACCCCACGTGGCCTGGCAGAGGCCTAATTACCTGTCAGCCTGCTAAAGACATTCCCCATGTCGCTTTCTTTATTTCTCTCACTTTCTTTCTCTTTCTGTCTCTGTATCAATAAACATGTTTTATCTCTCTCTCTCTCTCTCCCCGTCTCTCTCTCTCCCTCTCTCTCTCTCTCTCTCTCCCCATCTCTCTTTCATTCTTTTGCTGCCGGGTCTTTATTTTTTTGTCTTTTTTTTTTGTTCCTTTTGTTCTGCCAAGTTCTTTGTTCTTTCTCTCTGTAGTTGGGCCTCTACACTTTCACCTAGACAAATTCTCTGGAGTGACGATGCGATGTTATGTTGGGTAGTTTTTCACATTTTTCAGAAAACCCCATCCACAATCAGCAAAGTACTAACTCATCAACAATCAGCAAAACAATCAGCAAAACTTCTCATTTTCTTTTTAAGGAATTGCACGTAAGCTATGATGTTTACTAATGTGATTAGCTCTGATAACTTATGAGAGCCATTAGTGAAGGGGTAGATAATTGTTTTTTGTTCGCATATGCACACAGAAAATGTAATTTTTTATTTATGATGTTTCTAATGAAAGGCTGGATGAATTGCCTTTCTGAGTCCCCACCCAGACAAATGTCTGTCAGTCCTGCACTTTTCCTTCACATCTTTCCCCCTCTTCTGTTTCTTTTTTCTCTGTAATTTCTTCTTCGTTCTTCCTCCTGATCCGTCACTCATTGCTGCCATGATTGACGGCTGAATGAATGGGCTGTGATGATTGGTTGCCATCAGAGAGGGTAATTAGCCTTTGAGTGATGTTTATGTGCGTTCTCGTAACCGTGGTGATTAACGATCTGCCTATTAAAGGCCTGTCCACACCGAGCCCTGAAACATCTCTTAAGTGTGTGTGTGCGTGCGTGCGTGTGTGTGTGTGCGCATTTTCATGCTTTATGCCTGTGTGTATGGATACCTTGTGTGTTTGCATGTGTGTGTCCATGTGCACCTGCACGTGTGCACTTACATGCATTATGCTTGTTTGTAAATTGATTGTTTCTATATACATCCCATGTAAATCCCATTTAATTTCTTTGTGTGTGTTTGTGTGTCTAAGTGTGCAATGAATGGTTTGGGGTTTCCAATGGCTTTGGTGGCGCTAACGTGCTAATGCATAGGTGCGGAGCACTTACGTGCTAACGTGCTAATGCACAAGTGTGGAGCGCTAACGTGCTAATGTAAATCCTGAGCTCGTCTTCTCCTGCTGGGTGTGAGACTGACCCCCGCAGTATGGCTAAAGCAGTGTGCGATCACATTTCTGTTTCCGCGCTTGTGTGTGTGTCTGTGTGTGTGTGTGTGTACGTGCGTGCGTGCGTGCGTGCGTGCGTGTGTGTGTACACTGTGTTTCTTAAGCCGGGATCTCCGATGCAAATGCTCTTCTGTGGTCCTTCTCTTCATTCCTGAGGGTGGGGGCTGGGAGAGTTTGGGGGTGGGGGCTGGGAGGGTGTGGGGGTGGGGGCTGGGAGAGTTTGGGGGTGGGGGCTGGGAGAGTTTTGGGGGTGGGGGCTAGGAGAGTTTGGGGGTGGGGGCTGGGAGGTTGGAGGGAGTGGGTGTTGCTTTTGAAGCCAGGCTGATAGTTTCATTCATAAGTGCAGGAGCACGTTGCGATACCCTCCTTCAATGCCTCTCTCTCTCTATCTCTCTCTCTGTCTATCCCTCTCCCTCTCCCTCCCTCTCTCTCTTTCTCTCTCCTTCCTGTCATTGTACGCGGTGTGTAGAATGTAAAGTGGTCACTGGCGTGCAGATGAGTAGACTGGAGGAGCGTGTGCAGCTGTAGCTGTGTGTGGCACAGTGATGAGATACACCTTGGGTGTTAATCGCTGCCCTACCCACCGGGGCACCAGAAGGACTCCGCCCCCTCTCAGCTACAGCAACAGAGACTCCGCCCACTCTCATTAACAGCCACGGAGACTCCGCCCCCTCTCAGCTACAGCAACAGAGACTCCGCCCACTCTCATTAACAGCCACGGAGACTCCGCCCACTCTCATTAACAGCCACGGAGACTCCGCCCCCTCTCAGTAACAGCCACGGAGACTCCGCCCCCTCTCAGTAACAGCCACAGAGACTCCGCCCCCTCTCATTAACAGCCACAGAGACCCCGCTCACTCATAGCAACAGCCACTGAGACTCCGCCCATGCACATTTACAGCCACAAAGACTCCGCCCACTCACAGTTAAAGCCACAGAGACTCCACCCACTCACAGTTAAAGCCACTGAGACTCCGCCCATGCACAGTTAAAGCCACTGAGACTCCGCCCATGCACATTACAGCCACAGAGACTCCGCCCATGCACAGTTAAAGCCACAGAGACTCCGCCCATGCACAGTTAAAGCCACAGAGACTCCGCCCACTCACAGTTAAAGCCACAGAGACTCCGCCCACTCACAGTTAAAGCCACAGAGACTCCGCCTACTCACAGTTAAAGCCACTGAGACTCCGCCCATGCACATTACAGCCACAGAGACTCCGCCCACTCACAGTTAAAGCCACAGAGACTCCGCCCACTCACAGTTAAAGCCACAGAGACTCCACACTTAGAGCCACAACAAAAATTTTACAGCTACAAATTATTTCATCCTCTTGCAGTCTTGAAGTGCAGAAAAAAAATGTTAAAATCATCTCTGGTCTTGCTCTGTAGATAACAGGAATATTTGACTGCATGTTTTTTTTTAGGATGATCAATGATATCTGTGGAATACAAGCCTTTTATTTATTTTCTGATAAGAGCTGTTATTTCTCTCTGTCCCGCTCAATCTCTCTCCCTCTCTCTTTCTGTTATGTTATCTCTCTTTCTGTCTCTTTTCCCAGCCCTGCTCCTGCTGTACGACGTGACCAATAAAACATCGTTCGACAACATCCAGGTAGGTGGGAGGCGTTCGCTTTCACGGAGAATCACCACCTGTAATCTCAGAGATGGTCTAAATCACAGCCGGAGCTGACTGTAGTCTCAGTGGCAGGAGAGGTTGGGGGGGGGTGGTGTTTGGTTTGCCCCCCCCCCACACACACACTCCCCCAGGGGGGACGTGGGTACTCCTGCCCTTTTGATTTGTGATCCCGTCAGTGGAGCCAAATTGAATATGAGGAGAGTGTGCGCCACTGCGGTCTGATTGATGGCTGGCCCTCTTCCGCACTCTCGCATCGAGCGTCACCGCGCGAGCTGTTAGCATCACGCTAACGCGGGGAATCACTCTCTCGCTTCTCCTCCCGTCCTCCTCACTCACTCACTCACTCACTCTCACTTCGTCCTTCCCTCCTTCTGTCTTTCTCCTACTAGTCTACCGCTTACCGCCTGTCTGTCTGGTGACAACTGAGAAATGAGGAGCGTGCATCTAGAACATAAGAACACATAATGAGGAGAACAGGCCATTCAGCCCATCTAGAACATAAGAACACAAGAACACATAATGAGGAGAACAGGCCATTCAGTCCACTGCATAAAGCTTGAAAGACACAGATTTGTTTTTCCAAAAATGATGGAGTTTGTTTTTTCTGAGTTTTTTTTTTCTCCAGTCTGTGGTGTAATTGAGAGTTATACTTTGTCTGCTCACATACGTCTTGATTTAGAGAGTTGAGCACACTGAGCGCTCCATGAGTTGTCATGGTGACTAGTATCTGAAAGGATGCTGGGAAATGGAGAGATGGCGTTAAATGGCTGACTTGCATAACGGTGGGAATTTGAGAAGATGTCTACGGTTGTATCATCGTTATGAATAACACAGAAGTGGTGCTAGCATTATTAATAGCATGTGAAGTTTTTTTTTTTACACCGATGGTGATAATGTGATGTGATATTATTACAGTGAGTATTACAGTATTATTACAGATTGACTCTACCTCAGTTCTTCATAATGGGTGGAGTTACTGTGAGCTGTCAGTCATTAAAGTTGTTTGAACCAATCAAAAGGATGATTCTATGGTCCCTTCAGCTTTGCTGGTATGTGTATTTTTTGGATCCTGGAAAGGTGATACCGTAAGTTTTACGTCTGGGTCCCGACGTTAGAAAGTATTTCAAATTTGAATCTCGGTATTGAAAAGTGTAAGAACCAGTCTTTTAGAGTCATAACTGTTAGCAGTTTCCTTTCCACGATCTCATGCGTTTGTGAACATGTTGCAGTGAAGCTGCCTGTGGTGTTGTGTGTGTTTGGGCAATGGCTGAAAAATGGCCTGGGAGCAGCGTATCTGCGACAGAGGCCTCGCTCAGCTGTCACAGCATTGTCATATTGTAGTTTGGCAAAGAGACGCAGTTTTTAAGTGACTCGTTTATTCTGTTGGCTGTGGAGGCCCCCGGAATGGAGAGGAGGTCTGAGCATCGGCACCAGACTTTATCTCTCTGCGGTGTGATGGCAGTTCATTTAGAGTCTCAGCACTGCACCTGAGAGATAAGTGTGTTTGCTATCCTGTGTCTGTCTGTGTGTGTGTGTGTGTATTTGTGTGTCTTTATGTGTGTGTCTGTGTGTGTGTGTATTTGTGTGTCTTTATGTGTGTGTCTGTGTGTGTGTGTATTTGTGTGTCTTTATGTGTGTGTCTGTGTGTGTGTGTATTTGTGTGTCTTTATGTGTGTGTCTGTGTGTGTGTGTGTATTTGTGTGTCTTTATGTGTGTGTGTGTGTGTATTTGTGTGTCTTTATGTGTGTGTGTGTGTGTGTATGTGTGTGTCTTTATGTGTGTGTGTGTGGGTATTTGTGTGTCTTTATGTGTGTGTGTGTGTGTATTTGTGTGTGTCTGTGTGTGTGTGTGTGTATTTGTGTGTCTATGTGTGTGTGTGTGTGTGTGTGTGTGTGTATTTGTGTGTCTATGTGTGTGTGTGTCTGTGTGTGTATGTATTTGTGTGTATTTGTGTGTCTATGTGTGTGTGTGTGTGTATTTGTGTGTCTATGTGTGTGTGTGTGTGTATTTTTGTGCCTATGTGTGTGTGTGTGTGTGTTTGTGTGTGTATCTGCAAGCATATGTGTGTGTGTATGTGTGTGCTACTCTGCAAGCTCCTGTTGACGCCAGAGAGAGAGTATGAGTGTGTGTGTGTGTGTGTGCGCGTGTGTGTGCGCATGTGTGTATGTGTGAGTGTGTGTGCACGCGCATGTGTGTGTGTGTGTGTGTGCTACTCTGCAAGCTCCTGCGTCATGCTGATGCCAGAGAGAGAGAGAGAGAGAGAGTGTGTGTGTGTGTGTGTGTGTGTGTGCATGTGTGTGCACTAGGCTGTTTGCACACACTGGGATTCTGAGAGTGTGGTTGTGGTTATACAGAGCAGATGTAGCAACGGTTGTGGTATCTCAGAATGTTTTTTTTTAGGGTGGGGGGGTGGGGGGGATGAGACACGTAAACACGGGAGGGTGTGGTTCCCCTTTTTTGTTTCCTGAGGAACATCACCATAAAAATGATGGAACTCTGTGGAACACTGCTCAATATAACACCCTGTGTTCAACAAGAAGTTCCCTCTTTTTTTTTTTTTAAACTTTTATCTCATTTTGTCCATTCGCGCCTGCACCAGAACCTGGTCGGGTGTGCGGATTGGCCCTGCGCTCGACGCGGAACGCGGCGTCCTGGCGGAGACTGCGGCGCGGGAGCGGGGACGGTGTGGGACCGTCTCTTTGGGCCCTCCCGGTCCTCAGCGCGCGGTTCCGTGTTTGAAGGCGGTCTGGCCGTTCACCTGGGGCCTACGGGTGGTTTGCTGCCTGGGATGGTGCTCTGGCTCTGGCACCCGGACCAGCAGGTCTCACAGGTCAAAGGTCGCTTCCGCTGTGAGCCCTGTTCGTGTAAAGGGCAGTGTTCTTGGACCAGGGTCCCTTTCACCTCCCAGCGCCGGAGATCTCGGGGGTCAATAGCGGCCAGATGAGCTCCAGGGACCACCGATGGTCTGCCTCCTTGGAGTACAGGGCTGTGCCTCCAGATGGCTTCGTATTAGCACAACCCGCACGTGAAAATTCCTGGTACAGGTTTAGAAGTCATGCATACATGCTTTCATACATATATTCATTCATTCATTCATTTATTCATTTATTATGGCCATTTAGCAGATGATCTTACTCAGGGCAACTTACGCAGCTCTTGCAATTATTTGTTAAAATGGTTTCCTCTCAGTAACAACATTAGAACCTTTACAGCAAGAAAAACACGAACACTTGCATTTAATATTCTTCTTTCAAGTGCCGTGTTTGACCTGCTAGGGCGAAGCAGAATGTAATGTATTCTTGGCTTTATTGAGAAAAGAAAAACAACTTAATCATTGTTTATATTTTAAAATAGAATACAGGCCTGGCCTTTTAAAACTTTGAATTACAAATAAACGCGAGGCCTACTTTTTAACATTTTTCATTTATTCTGGAGATTGACCATTGATCTCACATCTCATTTCTTGACTATGCTTGTGAGGAAGAAGATAAATGAACAGATAAATAGACGAAGAGAAATGACACAGGCTGTAGTAAAGGAATGGCACACTATTCTATAATTATTCGCCATTGTTGTGATCTGGGTTCAACATCGCTCTAAAGCCTTCTGCTAGTAATTCCTTGTGCAGTAGGTGGTGTGTGTGTGTGTGTGTGTGTGTGTGTGTGTGTGTGTGTGTGGGTGTGCGCGCTTATGTTCTCATGTGCACGCGTGCGTGTGTGTGTAAGAGAGAGAAGAGGAAAGTAAAAGGTATTAATTTTCATGCTTATTTTTAGTCACCTGCCCTCATTAGATGCACTGGAAGCTCGGTGTAATTTAATAAAATGAAGTTGTGAGAGAGACACTACCCACAGACGAGCCGGGAAGAGGTGTTAAATTCCGCCATTAAACTCCCCGCTCGGCTAACTGTTTAATCAAAGCTCAATTATGGTGTTGGGTGGGGGTGGGATAAGGGGATGGGGGTGGTGGGGGGGGGGACGAGACGGCGACCTAGCCGGGAGAGGCCCATACGAAAATGTGAGGAAACCCAATTCAGCCCCTTCATGGCAGAATGATGAGCTCTACACTCGCCCCACGGGGAGAGGATGCCAGGCTGCGGTTTCTCCCTTTTGGCGTGGAGAAAGTCAGGTGACCTGTGGGGGTGGGGGGGGGGGGGCTGTACAAACTGCCAAATTACAAATTACACTGCAGGCAGTTTGCAGACCAGAGCGACTTACACTTCTTTATTATTTTTTACATAAAATGGATATGTAATGAAGCAGTTCAGAGTGAGTACCTTGCTCAAGGGCACAAGGGCAACAGGGGCCAATCGAACCTGCAACCTGGGTTTCAAGCCCGGTTTCCTGTCCATTACACTACACTGCCGCCCAGTCAGTCAGTCTCCTTTGGGAGATTTCGGTGTGACGGAGGGGCTCAGTCGTGACAGGTCCCTCAGCAAGGCGGGCGGTCTTTCCCGGAGGTTTCGGTAAAACCGGTACTCCTTCCCGGCACGTCCGCCATTTCTGGGAGCTTTTATAGGATTTTGGGAGCTGACCTTTCATTTTGGGTGTCCTTGAGTTTCGGACTGCCTGGTTGGTCTCTCTCCTAAAAAAAAATAAAATAAATAAATAAATAAAAACAACAACAAGCAGAACTTATTGGCTGTGATGTCACTGTGATAGCCCTCCCTGCTGTTGAGGAAATGGGAGTTCAAGAAAATGGAGTTTGTGCCGACGGAAAGATGAAAGTAATGGCGTAGCTTTGGCTCAGCTTCCTGCTTCCGACACCTTACTTTGATTTCAGCTCTTGCCTGGGTTCTTGCCCCCCCCCCCCCCCCCACTCTCTCTCTCTCTCTCTTCCTTTCATTTATTTCTGATTCAGCTTTCTGAACAGATTGTTTAATCACAGCTGTTGGGGAATCTTCTCCTTCTTTCTCTCTCTCCCTCTTCTCTGTTTTTCTCCTGCGTGTTTTGGCCCCAGGCAATGTGCACTAGGCTGTATGGGACTGGAGGTCTCTTGTTTCGACGGACACAATGCCAGTCCATTTCTTTGCCATTAGTCACATAAGATTTTAAATGACAGATTGGAGATGTTCAAAAGTCACACTTCACGTTATCAAAGAGCTTTATTCTATCAGGAAACAAGTGTTTTTATCACAATAACGCCAGACAAGATTTGGAACGTCTGGAAAAATAAGCCATGTTTTCCACTCGTCTCACCCGTCCAGTCTACCAGTGACCTTTGCATGAAGCTTGTTTATGGGGGCGAATTTGGGCAGCTGTGCCACTGGGAATATGTTCCTGTCTGGGTAACACTGTGTTGAGCACTTTTCTGAAAGTCGGTGAAGGTGTCTTTTAATGGCTGCTGTATTTATGTCCTTCTCTCACACACTCTGACTTCTGGTATTTAAGACCTTGTCCTGTATTCCTGTAACATCCTACTGTGTGTGTGAGGCAGTATAGCAGGGCTGCAGCAGAATCCCCTTCCCACTGTCTGTGTGAGGCAGTATAGCAGGGCTGCAGCAGTATCCCCTTCCCACTGTCTGTGTAAGACAGTATAGCAGGACTGTAGCAGTATCCCCTTCCCACTGTCTGTGTGAGGCAGTATAGCAGGGCTGTAGCAGTATCCCCTTCCCACTGTCTGTGTAAGACAGTATAGCAGGACTGTAGCAGTATCCCCTTCCCACTGTCTGTGTGAGGCAGTATAGCAGGGCTGTTGCAGTATCCCCTTCCCACTGTCTGTGTAAAGCAGTATAGCAGGGCTGTAGCAGAATCCCCTTCCCACTGTCTGTGTAAAGCAGTATAGCCGGGCTGTAGCAGTATCCCCTTCCCACTGTCTGTGTGAGGCAGTGTAGCAGGGCTGTTGCAGTATCCCCTTCCCACTGTCTGTGTGAGGCAGTATAGCAGGGCTGTTGCAGTATCCCCTTCCCACTGTCTGTGTAAAGCAGTATAGCAGGGCTGCAGCAGGATCCCCTTCCCACTGTCTGTGTAAAGCAGTATAGCAGGGCTGCAGCAGGATCCCCTTCCCACTGTCTGTGTAAAGCAGTATAGCAGGGCTGCAGCAGGATTCCCTTCCCACTGTCTGTGTGAGGCAGTATAGCAGTGCTGCAGCAGTATCCCCTTCCCACTGTCTGTGTAAAGCAGTATAGCAGGGCTGTGGCATGATCCCCTTCCCACTGTCTGTGTAAAGCAGTATAGCAGGGCTGTAGCAGAATCCCCTTCCCACTGTCTGTGTAAAGCAGCATAGCAGGGCTGCAGCAGGATCCCCTTCCCACTGTCTGTGTGAGGCAGTATAGCAGGGCTGTAGCAGAATCCCCTTCCCACTGTCTGTGTGAGGCAGTGTAGCAGGACTGCAGCAGGATCCCCTTCCCACTGTCTGTGTAAAGCAGTATAGCAGGGCTGCAGCAGGATCCCCTTCCCACTGTCTGTGTAAAGCAGTATAGCAGGGCTGCAGCAGGATCCCCTTCCCACTGTCTGTGTGAGGCAGTATAGCAGGACTGTAGCAGTATCCCCTTCCCACTGTCTGTGTGAGGCAGTATAGCAGGGCTGTTGCAGTATCCCCTTCCCACTGTCTGTGTAAAGCAGTATAGCAGGGCTGTACCAGAATCCCCTTCCCACTGTCTGTGTAAAGCAGTATAGCCGGGCTGTAGCAGTATCCCCTTCCCTCTCAGGGCTCTGGGAGGGTGGGTATGGGGGGCAGATACAAAATGTCTGTCATGTTTTCTATTAACTCGAATCGGGAAGGTGAGAGCCTGGAGACAGGGGTGGATGGCTGATATTTTCATCTCTGGCTGGCTGCCACATACATAATGATTAAACTTTGAATGCTTCGTAAAATCTTTATTACCCCCACCAGAGGGCAATTCAGGCTATAGTCAGCCTCGGACATAAAACAAAACACCACCAGTTAAGGAATTCCAGATTCTGAGATTTGCATAAACTTTCCACAACTTGCTATGTGTTGCTATACATTGTTGATGATATGGTGTGTCCCTGTGGATAACAGCATCTGTAGTACAATCAAAATGATTGTACTATAATGTAGAATATTTATGATATTTATGTGGATAGCATGGTATGATGCCATAATTACTGTAGTGAAAAGATAAGCATTGATTTTAGCACTCACTGTAGAAAGGGTAATGCTTTTGATGTAACATTTAAAAGCTACTGTGATTCATTAGGTTGACATTCTCTTGAGTCACAATGTTAATGTGTGTGTGTGCATGTGTATGTATCTGCATGTGCATTTGACCGAATACATGCGCCTACATGTATAATTGATTAAAATAATTTTCAATACCTGCGAATGGTAATGCCTACATCTGCAGCATAAACACACACTGTGTGAGATCTGTGTGTGATGTGTATTTGCTCTGGTCTTTCATTGAGGGAAAGCACAGCTCCCAGTGTGAGAGGAAACATCTGGTTGTAGTTGTGCTTCAGGTTGTAGTTCTGGTTCATGTTGTAGTTGTGGTTCAGACTGTAGTTGTGGTTCAGGCTGTAGTTCAGGCTGTAGTTACACTTCAGGTTGTAGTTCTGGTTCATGTTGTGGTTGTGGTTGAGCCTGTAGATGTGGTTCAGACTGTGATTCTGGTTCAGGCTGTAGTTGCACTTAAGGTTGTAGTTCTGGTTCATGTTGTGTTTGTGGTTTAGCCTGTAGTTGTGGTTCAGGCTGTAGTTGCACTTCAGATGGTAGCTGTGGTTCAGACTGTTGTTGCACTTCAGGTTGTAGTTGTGCTTCAGGTTGTAGTTGTGGTTCAAGCTGTAGTTGTGGTTCAGGTTGTGGTTGTGGTTCAGCCTGTAGTTGTGGTTCAGGCTGTAGTTGTGGTTCAGGCTGTAGTTGTGGTTCAGTAAAGGGGGCGACATAGCTCAGGAGGTAAGACCGATTGTCTGGCAGTCGGAGGGTTCAAACCCCGCCCTGGGTGTGTCGAAGTGTCCTTGAGCAAGACACCTAACCCCTAACTGCTCTGGCGGATGAGAGGCATCAATTGTAAAGCGCTTTGGATAAAAGCGCTATATAAATGCAGTCCATTTACCATTTACCAAGACTGTTGTTGCACTTCAGGTTGTAGTTGTGCTTCAGGTTGTGGTTCTGGTTCAGCCTGTATTTGTGGTTCAGGTTGTAGTTGGGTTCAGGTTGCAGTTGTGGTTGTAGTCCAGGTTAACTGAGCTGTCCTATTTAAGTCACCCCTGAAATACCTCCGAAAACCCTATTAAAAAACCAGCAAAATTGAACTGCCTGTTCCTGATGAACGATGATGTCACAAAGCGGGATTTAGGGTTCTGGAACCCAAGAACAACAAATTGGAATTGCATTGGAGCGGAGGTGGTTCACAGCCCTTAAGCATTCATAACTTTGAAAATGACAAGTGCACTTTTTAAAATGGAAATTTGAAGGTCCGCATCCCTGAGGTTCCTTTGCCCATCCGGGCAGGAGGCGTGGGACGGTCTGGGAGGCTCTGATTCAGACGGTGAGCTTGGGGAAAGAAATGCCAGCAGCGGATCTGAATTCCGTTCAGGACTCTTGTCTGCCAAAAAACAAACAAAACAAAAAAAATCGGGGGAACATTTGGAGTTGGCGAGAGGACCACATTTGTCACCGTCTCCTTGAAGGTACCCACGGCGTGACCTGTGAGTTGTTTGCTCCTCTAAAAGTGTGACCTAGACGGAGGGTGGCAGAACTTTCCGGATGTTTCATGGGGTGAGAACGCGGGAGAGGGGTGCGGGTGTGTGCAACCTAAATGTGACGTAGGACCACCTGGCCCTTGTGTGTTTTACCCGCTGGAGAGGAGGAGACATCGTAGCAAGTATTTCCTGCCTGTAGCAGCAGTAGCAGCAGCAGCAGCAGCAGCAGCAGCAGTAGCAGTAGTAGCAGTAGAAGTAGCAGCAGAAGCAGTAGTAGGTCTAGTTGTAGCAGTAGCAGCAGCAGAAGCAGCAGTAGCAGCAGTAGCAATAGCAGCAGCAGCAGCAGCAGCAGCAGCAGCAGTAGCAGTAGTAGCAGTAGAAGTAGCAGCAGAAGCAGTAGTAGGTCTAGTTGTAGCAGTAGCAGCAGCAGAAGCAGCTCCACTCCTCTCTGTGAGTGACACAGTAGAAACTGGGCTCCTCTCTGTGAGTGACACGGTAGAAACTGGGCTCCCCTCTGTGAGTGATGGAATAGAAACTGGGCTCCTCTCTGCGAGTGATGGAATAGAAACTGGGCTCCTCTCTGTGAGTGATGGAATAGAAACTGGGCTCCTCTCTGTGAGTGACGCAATAGAAACTGGGCTCCTCTCTGTGAGTGACGCAATAGAAACTGGGCTCCTCTCTGTGAGTGATCCCCTGTACTTTGTCCAACCAGCCTTCCTGATTCTCGCTGTCCTCTGGGTATTGCATATGGCACTGTTTTCCATTGCATTCCACCCTGTGTGTGAGTGTGTCTGTGCGAGTGTGTGTGTGAGTGTGTGTGTGTGTGTGTGTTTGTTTTTCTGTGTGTGTGTGTGTGCATGTGCGTGCGTGCGTGTGTGTGTGTTTTTTTTTTTTCTGTGTGTGTGTGTTTTTCTGTGTGTGTGCGTTTGGAGAGGAAGGGGACAGATGATAGCCAAAGCGGTACATATTCTAACCCCATCTGTCAAAAATATTTTCTGCCTCTGGATCGATCTGCTCCTCCTGCCGCTGCACATCCCTGGCAGGGTTCCAACATGATGAATGTGCGTCCCCCCCCCGCCCTGCCCCGCCCGGGAGTCCGGCCGAAGGACCTCTGGAGCCTCTGATTGTTTTCGATTTCCTCCATCACCTCACTGGGGGTTAAAAAAAAACAAGTACACACACACTCAGAAACAGACATTATTTTACACCTCTTCAGTTCCCGTCGGTTCAGGCTGTCAGGCGGTGTCGAGCCGCCTGGGTAAACAGCGTGTGGCGGACCAGCCGGGGACTGATCTCAGATCAGTTAGCTGCGTTTCAGACAAACTCATCTGACCCAGTTCAAATCCCCCCCCCTTCTGTGTGGAGTTTGCGTGTTCAACTCGACTGGGCCATTCTGTGTGGAGTTCGTGTGTTCTCCCCATCGAGGCCTTTCTGTGTGGAGTTTGTGTGTTCTCCTTGACTGGGCCTTTCTGTGTGGAGTTTGTGTGTTCTCCTCGACTGGGCTTTTCTGTGTGGAGTTTGTGTGTTCTCCCCATCGAGGCCTTTCTGTGTGGAGTTTGTGTGTTCTCCTCGACTGGGCCTTTCTGTGTGGAGTTTGTGTGTTCTCCCCATCGAGGCCTTTCTGTGTGGAGTTTGTGTGTTCTCCTCGACTGGGCCTTTCTGTGTGGAGTTTGTGTGTTCTCCCCATCGAGGCCTTTCTGTGTGGAGTTTGTGTCTTCTTCCCACTGGGGCCTTTCTGTGTGGAATTTGTGTGTTCTCCTCAACTGGGCCTTTCTGTGTGGAATTTTCGTGTTCTCCTCGACTGGGCCTTTCTGTGTGGAGTTTGTGTGTTCTCCTTGACTGGGCCTTTCTGTGTGGAGTTTGTGTGTTCTCCCCATCGAGGCCTTTCTGTGTGGAGTTTGTGTGTTCTCCCCATCGAGGCCAGTCTGTGTGGAGTTTGTGTGTTCTCCTTGACTGGGCCTTTCTGTGTGGAGTTTGTGTGTTCTCCCCATCGAGGCCAGTCTGTGTGGAGTTTGTGTGTTCTCCTTGACTGGGCCTTTCTGTGTGGAGTTTGTGTGTTCTCCCCATCGAGGCCATTCTGTGTGGAGTTTGTGTGTTCTCCTCGACTGGGCCTTTCTGTGTGGAGTTTGTGTGTTCTCCTCGACTGGGCCTTTCTGTGTGGAGTTTGTGTGTTCTCCTCGACTGGGCCTTTCTGTGTGGAGTTTGTGTGTTCTCCCCATCGAGGCCTTTCTGTGTGGAGTTTGTGTGTTCTCCTCGACTGGGCCTTTCTGTGTGGAGTTTGTGTGTTCTCCCCATCAAGGCCTTTCTGTGTGGAGTTTGTGTGTAATCCGTGGCCGTGGACGGTGTCCTCCGGCTACTCCTTATCCTAACCCTAACCATAACCCACAGAGGTAAATGGGGGGCGGGGGACCTGGAATAAAATCTTGCATGCTTCTGGAGTAATGAAGAAAACCCTGTAGTGCAAAAAAAAGTGGAATAACATGGTAATAACAGAGGAATGCCATGCGAATACCAGTGCAATTACAAGCTAATATAACCCAATAATGCAATGCATTGTTCCCAAGGTTTGTTTTTAATATTCTGCCGAATATACAGCTTATGTAAAAAGGGTACAGCAGCCGTGTCCCTAAGGGGATTAAAACCTGTAGCCTTCTGGTTGTGGATCTGGATCTAAGCCTCAGCTCGAGACAAGTGCAGCGCTATGGGTGGGTTGTCTTGTCCCCGTTCTCATGCACAGTTTGTGAGATTTAGAAGTGTGTTGCTCACTGTGGGTGACACAAGGTTGTGGATTTTGAGCTCTCTTACCTTTCAAACCCAACCTCCATCAGAAGATCGAGCCTTGGGGGCAAAGCAAATTAGAAGTCAATTAATGCTATTTTTTTACTTTTCATTTTTGAAATATATTATATATATATATATATATATATATATATATATATATATATATATATATATATATATATATATATAAATTTTAAATAACATTGATTGACTTTAAGTTTGCTTCAGCCCCGAGGCTCGATCTTCTGATGGAGGTTGGGTTTGAAAGGTAAAAGCTCAAAGTCCACAACCTTGTGTCACCTGCATTACAGTTTAAAAAATACAGTTAAAAATAAACATTAATTTGCTTCAGCCCTGAGTCAAAAATACAAAGCATGTCAAAATACAAAGAGGAGGTGTGGAAGGAAAAATAGGACGGAGGGGGCGGGGGGAAGAGAAAGATGTTTGATGTTAAAAAAGACCCAGGGGAGTGATTCAGAAGAGTCTGCCCCCCCCCCCCCCCGTGGAATAGAGGGGGCGGGGCCTAGCAGGGTGGAATGGGGAGAGGTGGGCGGGGTACAGTTTATCTGCTCAGGTTTCTCTCCAGTGGAAACAGGTCTGATTAAAGTTTACCTCAAAGTTTTATTTCAACATGAAGACGCAGAGGGTTTCTCTTAAAGTCAGTGGGGGTACCTAGGGTGTCCGGAGTTGACGCTGAGGACATCTGCCCAAACGTCAACATATGACGATGTTGGGAACGAGACTGCTCTGATGACAGTGCCCCTGACCCTTCAGCCGAACCCTAACACTAATGCTAAGGACTCATCGCCTGTGACAGAGATGATGTCTTTAATTCTGTGGTCTGTATGGCGTGCTGGTGATCATGGACAGACTTAACTACATCAGCACATTACATTACATTACATTACAGGCATTTAGCAGACGCTCTTATCCAGAGCGACGTACAACAAGTGCATTGGTTCACGTTGTAGAGGTGCAAAAGAAACACTAGAGTGAAGTAAGGATCGTAGTGCCAGAAGTGACCACATCGAACAGGACTCCAACCCTGTAGAGTAAGCTGTTCAGCAAGCAAGAATCCTACCAAGTACAAACTAGCACTGGAATCACATCTAATCACACCTAATCAGACAAAAACAATCCTGCCAGATACACTAACATAATCATATTATCCTAACTAGGTACAGTGAGCTAAACTATAGGCTAGGGAGGGGTGGGGAGAGGTGCAGCCTGAAGAGATGAGTTTTCAGTCTGCGTTTGAAGGTGGTAAGATTCTCTGCTGTTCTGACCGCCACGGGGCGGTCATTCCACCAGCGAGGGGCCAGGACAGACAGCAGACGGGAGCGGGAAGTACAGACGCGAAGAGAGGGAGGTGCCAAGCGTCCAGAGGTGGCAGAACGGAGAGGTCTGGCTGGGGTGTAGGGTCTGATGATCCTCTGGATGTACCCTGGTGCTGACCTCTTAGCTGCCTGGTATGCAAGCACCAAGGTCTTAAATTTGATGCGAGCCATAACAGGCAGCCAGTGGAGGTCAGTGAGCAGGGGAGTGACATGGGAATGTCTGGGGAGGTTGTAGACCAGACGTGCTGCAGCATTCTGGATGAGCTGCAGGGGTCTGATGGCGGATGCTGGCAGACCAGCCAGTAGTGAGTTGCAGTAGTCCAGGCGGGACAGGACCATCGCTTGAACCAGGAGCTGGGTTGCGTAGGTGGTGAGGAAGGGACGGATTCTCCGGATGTTGTACAGGAAGAACCTGCACTTTCGACTCACCACCGTGATGATCTGGGAGAGGGACTGTCTGTTGTCCATCACCACTCCAAGGTTTTTGGCAGTGGGTGGTGATGACACCTCAGTGTCCCCTAGGGAAATAGAAAAGTCGAGAAGGTTAGAGGATGGAGCAGGGATGAAGATCATCTCCGTTTTACCTGGGTTCAGCTTAAGATGGTGGTTATCCATCCAGCTCTGGATGTCCCTCAGGCAAGCAGAGATGCGAGCAGAGACCTGAGTGTCAGAAGGCGGGAAGGAGAGAAAGAGTTGGGTGTCATCGGCATAACAATGATAAGACAGACCATGGGCAGAGATTACAGGACCAAGAGATTGGGTGTACAGGGAGAATAGGAGGGGACCAAGGACAGAGCCCTGGGGAACTCCTGTGGCAAGGGGGCGAGATGCTGATACTGCACCAGCCCAGGTGACTTGGAAGGAGCGACCAGAGAGGTAGGACTCAATCCAGTCTAGTGCTGTGCCACAGATCCCCATAGCTGCCAGGGAGGACAGGAGGATGGGATGGTTGACGGTGTCAAAGGCAGCAGAAAGGTCTAGGAGGATCAGGACAGATGAATGGGAGGCTGCTTGTGCGGCGTGAAGCGACTCACTGACCGAGAGGAGTGCGGTCTCTGTCGAGTGGCCAGGTCTGAAGCCAGACTGGTAGGGGTCTAGGAGGTTGTTCAGTGAGAGAAAAGAGGAGAGTTGATTAGAAGCAGCTCGTTCAATCGTTTTGGATAGGAACCAAAACAATGCACCTTTACAGGCATCCTGGAAGCCTTGACATTTCACAGTCATTGTAAGTGACTGATTTATACCTGGGGCAGCAGGTGAGGGGGGAGGCCCTGGCCAATCAATCAATTGCATTAATCGAACAGCAATCATAGAATAGGAAGCTGGAGGTTATGGTTGACGCTGAAGGCCAGATCTTAGTCATTTTTGCTTATCGCTCTTTTCTTTGTGTCCTGGAAGGAATGCAGGAATTATTCTTAGCATTTGAAAGTTTTTTTTTTTCTTTTTCCTCCATGTTCCTCTATTCTGCTGTAAGATTACAGGCTATTCACAGGAGGACAGGGGGTCCGGTGATTGGCTGCCACGCTCGATTGTAATGCCGTTATGGTTCTTTTCATCACCGTTGGGGCTAAAGAAGGGTTTCCCGCGGCTCTCCCCTACTCTCAGCCATTCATCGGCCATCCCGTCTCCATGCCGACCGAAAAGGGGTTTCGGAATGTCGCAGAAGGTTCCGGAAGGTTGAGCCGCGGACTCATGCCGCGCTAGCCCGGACGGTGGGCTCTTGTATTCAGGTTCAGTTCTAAAGCTCAGTGTGTCCTGACTTGATTTTGCCGGTGGAATCAATCACCTTCAAAACCTTCGTCATGAATGTTCCATGAAGACTGGAGGCCATGAGATCTGTAGCCACAGAACTAGCCCGATACTGACCGGAAACCTCCTCGAAAAAAAGCCAGCATGCGGGACCCAAGGAACGCGGGAGTCAAACGTCTGGTTTGCAGGGCTGCTGGGTGGTTCACTCGGGTAAGCCACCACGGTGTGGCACATTTTAGCTCCACAGGGCAATGCCCAGTTGGCGCCTGTCGTTGCCCAGAAAATTCCACGTTTCATGGCTCTTGGGCGACCCCTGCTGACCGATAAGGGCGCTCGTAAGACTGCAGGTCGAAGCTGCGTATGAATGGTCCTCCTCTGACTCCGCTCTGTGTGGTTGGCTTGGCAGTGGTTGGCGGTGCGAAAAGAAGCGGCTGGTTGGGCAGCGCGTGTTTCGGAGGAGGTCCATGGATGTCCCAGCGCTACCCGAACGGGCAGGGTGGTTTGCGCACGCTATGCGGCATTCCAGAATGGGGGCGGGAATTTGATTTATATACAGCCCTGACTTGCACAGCTATTTAAAAAAAGAAATACTGGTGTACTTACAGAACATCTGTGGTGGTGTTTCCTTTGTGTGTCAGGATGATTTAGTGGACAGGTTTTCCATCAGCCTTTTAACAGTGCTGTCTCCATTGTGCAGTCCTCATTGAGGAAAGGCAATTAGACAAAGATAGATGCTGCACGGTACATCGCCTTGGCAGGAGTGGATGCGCAAGTTTAAGATGTGTTGTGGTTATGCTTCTTTGCTTTTTTTCTTTCAGGATTTTCTCATTTCCCCTAATTGGGTAAGAATTAGTGTTTCTGTCCACATTCTGTGCAGTGGGAATTATTGTGCCCAAGTTTAGATTCTCTTTTTCTCTCTCCCCCTCCCTCTCTCTCTTATCCTACCCCAACTGTGCATTTACCCTACCCCTGACTGCAGTTACCCTACCCCTGACTGTAGTTACCCTACCCCCTGACTATAGTTACCCTACCCCCTGGCTGCAGTTACCCTACCGCCTGACTTACCCTACCCCAGTTACCCTACCCCTGACTGCAGTTACCCTACCGCCTGACTTACCCTACCCCAGTTACCCTACCCCTGACTGCAGTTACCCTACCTCCTGACTTACCCTACCCCAGTTACCCTACCCCTGACTGCAGTTACCCTACCTCCTGACTTACCCTACCCCAGTTACCCTACCCCCTGACTTACATTACATTACAGGCATTTGGCAGACGCTCTTATCCAGAGCGACGTACAACAAAGTGTATAACCATAACCAGGAACAAGTATGACGAAACCCCTAGAGAGAAGTACCGGTCCAAGTACAGGGAACAAACCGCATAGTTAAACTTGGACCCTGATGGTTAAACTGATTAACACTAACAACGAGAACGGCAACAACGCAATCTATGGAAAAATAAAAATAAATAAAAATACAAGTAGTCGTTAAGACAGTTGATGCG
Source organism: Anguilla anguilla (assembly GCF_013347855.1). Taxonomy (NCBI): domain Eukaryota; kingdom Metazoa; phylum Chordata; class Actinopteri; order Anguilliformes; family Anguillidae; genus Anguilla; species Anguilla anguilla. The sequence continues at coordinate 72,491,500 of NC_049202.1, read as the reverse complement.
CCTAAGTCACCTATGAAACAGCTGCCTAGTTACAACCCTAAGTTTAGTCATTTACAGGGGGGAAGGGAGGGATGGGGAGAGGTGCAGCCTGAAGAGGTGGGTCTTCAGTCGTCGTTTGAAATGGGTCACAGTCTCAGCTGTTCTGACCTCCACAGGGAGGTCATTCCACCATCGTGGGGCCAGAACAGACAGGAGACTTACCCTACCCCAGTAACCCCCTCTACTGCACTGTGCAGAAGAGGCTGCACTTCAGCCAGTTACACCTGGGCTCACCGTTCTCTCTTCCTTGTTGCCGTGGTTATTTGTTGCTACGGCAGCCGTACAGGATTCCGCTGCCATAAAGCGGGAACTTTTCTTCTCTTTTTGGCATTGCTTGCTTTCTCCCTGCCCCCCCCCCCCCCCCCAGGTCTGTGTTTTTTCTCCCCAGGTCCTTATCAGAACAACGAGGCAGACTGAAAGGCCACGCTGAGTCATATTAATATGCATAAGGAAAGCTCACAGGGAGGCTGACTGGAGAACATTGAGTTTCAGGCATGGAAATCTGTGATTTGGTTTTTAGGTTGGGGGGGGGGGGTGCATATCAACCTCTGCGGTAAATAACAAGTGTGGGGAGGGAAGGGGGGGTGGAGGGTGTTACAGTCTGTTATTGTGCATTATCTCTGACCTCCAGTCCCTTATTGTGTGTTGTCGTTTACCTTTGAGGAGAAAATTCGTTCTTTTTCAAAAGATAACAGATAGTCTTCCCACCTTATGTGCTTTTTCAGATGGGGGGAGAGAGAGATGGGACCAGGGCGCCGTGATGGGGCATCAAACCCCCAGGTGCATGTAGGGACCTGTATGTGAATAGCAGCTGGCATCGATCTGGGGAGGGGGGGGGTTGGGTGAATTGCATCCATGTTGGTCACCCGCCCCCTAGTCCACTATTGCTGCCCTGGTTAGCAACTAACCAGGTGCCTAAAATGCCACTTCCTTGCGGGACAGGAAGTCCAGTGAAGTGCTCGCTCAGCATCTGGCGGAGTCAGCTTGCAGCGGAGCGTACGCTTCAACCGTGAGAAGAGGCCTTGCAGCGAACGGTCCCGAGGAAAGCGTTCTTGCAGAAACAAGACGTGCTGAAGAGCTTGCGGTACCATAAAAGCTTGGTGCGCCATTGGTCTGCAGAAAAGATTTATGGAGCGATGGCATAGGGATGGCTGTCGTTTATATTTTGCCCATACCAGTGCTAAAACGTGTTGGTGCCAGGAAGGGACATGGGACGCTGCCCTCTAGTGGACAGCGTTGGCTCTACAGGGTGGCAGCTGAAGCTCATTCAAATTAGCTGAACACGCGTTGCCTAATTTATTTTTTATTTTAATTTTATTAATTTTTTTACAGGAATTTAGCAGACGCACTTATCCAGAGCGACTTACACAACTTTTTACCTAGAATTTACATTGTATTCATTTATATAGCTGGATATACACTGAAGCATTGCAGGCTAAGTACCTTGCTCAAGGGCACAATGGCAGTGTCCTAGCGGGGACTCGAACCCATGACCTTTAGACCACAAGACCAACTCCTTAGCCACTATACTACACTGCCGCCTAATCGTTGGGTCTTATTAAAAGTCCAAGCCATGAAGGCTAAGGGTGGTGGTTTTATGGCGAAACTGCCAGGAGTTGGAGCTTGGGTGTTCGTCTGTGGACTCGTTGACTATGGTCGGTTATTATTCGATGAGCATTTTGGTTATTTGTGTTCCGGGCCTAATAAACAGCTGCTAGCCAATTAGCTGCACTAATTCAACAGGGCGCAACTCTGTTTGGGTGGACCGTCCTAATTCAAATTCATTGTGTGGGAAATACCGCGTTCTAATCACACGTTGCTGATCTCACACCTTGCATGGTTAAAAAGTGACGCGAGACTGAGCGCAGTTAAACTGCTGCAGCAGTTTTGAAAGCCCCGGCGGGTACTTAAGCGTGTGCCGTTTCTGAGCCTGGTGTTCTGCGGTGTTTGGCTCGCGTCTCGGACTCAGCTCTGGTGCGGCGGGCAGCGAACGACACCGATAAACACAATTACACCGACTCTACAGAAAAGAGTGTTCAGAAACGAGACGCGTGGAGGATCTGCACCTCGCTGCAAAGAGAGAAGATCGATGCCTGCAGCGGCCCGAATTGCCGAGCGTTTCAGCCAAAGGAGCACTTTCTAGGGGACGGGCAGCCAAAATGACAAAGTGTAATGAGAGAAAAAGAGAGAAAAAGAGAGGGATACTAAGCCAAGACACCAGATGACAAGACTCAAGAACACAGGCGTGGAGCGGTTGGGTTCTGTACCTGGTTCTTTTTTGAGAATGAGCGCTGTATGCAGCACTGCGTGCACCACACGGGGTTCTCCTGGGTCAGAACCGGGTTCGGGTTCTCCAGTGGTTCCAGTGCAGCTTCACAGGCACAGGCCTGGACTTCACCCCTCCTGAAAAAGGAAGGCCTACTGAAATTATCTCACGTTTTTAGTCTTTAAGCTTTTTTTTTTTTCCATACACTGAAAGGACAGGGAGCTGATTTATTTATTTCTTTATTTTCCTTGTTTGCTGTGGGTGTCTCCTGAATACGAATGAAAGGTGTGCTCTTGCTGGCTGATGTCCTGCCCCCCCCCCCCCCCCCCCCCGAGATTAAATAACGAAGTCCAAATGACGGTCCCTCTCCTCTACTATGATGGTACTTTGCTGTTTGTTTCGTGTATGTCTTCTATTTCTAAAAATGCTTTTTTTTTTAATTGAGATAAAATGAGGTGATGCCAGCATGCTTGTCGAAGGGCCTTTTTTGGCAAATGGACCAGTCGGAACTTTAATTGATCGTCGAGGAGCCAATCCGCCCAGGATGTGGACAGGTCTAGTTTCCAGAAGATTCTGAGCACCCCGGAACTCACGAGCATGGATCAGGAGCGCTGTTCGTTAATGAGAAATGAGACCAAACAACCAATCTGGAGTAGGAAATAACAACGGGCAATATCAACTGAATTGCTTCCCATATGGTTTCAGATATTACATTTTACATTTACATTTTTTACATTTCAGGCATTTAGCAGACGCTCTTATCCAGAGCGACTCACACAACTTTTTTACATAGCATTTTACATCGTATCCATTTATACAGCTGGATATATACTGAAGCAATTTCGGGTAAGTACCTTGCTCAAGGGTACAACGGTAGTGTCCTACCCGGGAATCGAACCTACGACCTTTCGGTTACAAGTCCAGTTCCTTACCCACTGTGCTACACTCCGTCCTATTCATCCTTGCATTTACTTCAGTCTAGGGCAGTGATGGTGATTGAAGGAGACATTCACAGGGCGTTGCTGCAAATGAGCGTGCGTGCTCAAGTAAATTAAATGATTTGTGATGGTGGTGTGGCTCGATGGAGCAAGCCAGCCTGCTGACCCCTTTGACCATCGTCCCCCACTTTCTGTCCCAGCCTCCTGGCCCCTCATACGCTCCTCCCCCACTTCCTGTCCCAGCCTCCTGGCTCCTCCTACCCTCCTCCCTCACTTCCTGGCCCCTCCTACCATCTCCCATCACTTCCTGTCCCAGCCTCCTAGCCCCTCCCACCCTTCTCCCTCACGTCCTGTCAGCCTCCTAGCCCCTCCTACCATCCTCCATCACTTGCTGTCCCACCCTCCTGGCTCCTCCCACTCTCCTCTCCCACTTCCTGTCCCAGCCTCCTGGCTCCTCCCACTCTCCACCCCCACTTCCTGTCCCAGCTTCCTCACACTTCCCCTCTCTCCGTTTCCCCCCCTTCCACAGGCCTGGCTGACAGAGATCCATGAGTACGCCCAGCAGAATGTGGTGCTGATGCTCCTGGGGAACAAGGTGAGGCGGGCGGGGATGTTTTCTTCCATAGCGCCCCGAGCACAGGGGAAGGACAGGGTGATGGATGGCGTGGATGCAGTTATCCGTGCTGAGGCCAAACAGCAGCCTGATAGATTGGGCAGTGGACGGGCGTGGACGGATGATAGCTGTGAGATTGAGAGACAGCCTGGAGCGAGAGTGGGACGCACGGCCATTTTGGCTCTTCCCGCTCACGCGCGTCATTAAAATTCTGCCCCATAAATGTGCCTTCGTTAATATGCGCACCTGCTCCAGCCTCGACTTGAAGTCACCTTCCGGAGCGCTTAGTTTTACCCCGGGATGAATGGAGCAGAATACAGGTAGATATCAGACAGGTAGAGTATGAGTGATGATGTCTGAGCAGGTGGAGATTAGAGGCTAACTCGCTACTTGTGTGAGATGGAGTGAAATATTACACTCAGATCCAGGGACACAGCTGACATGAATATGCATGGTTTAGAATAGCCTGCATATGGATTTATTATGAGTGCATACAGCACATAACTATATTGCTATTTTCTATAAAACTGTGAACCAAGTGTAAATAATATGTTAAACCTGCTGATCTTGCATAAAAAGGAATTGCGAGGAATAGGGAGAGGTCAGTGCTCTGGTCAGTGCTGACAGTGTTGTCAGTAGGGCAGAGGTCAATGCTGACATTGGTTCAGAGGTCAGTGGACAGGTTAGTGGTAGGATTAGTGCAATGGTCAGTGCTGAGATTAAGGCGCGGGTCAGTCCCCTGGTCAGTGCTGGGATTAGTGCAGGGGTCAGTCCTTTGGTCAGTGCTGGGATTAGTGTTAATTCTGATGTCTTTCAGGCTGATTCCACACATCAGAGAGTGGTGAGGAGAGAGGAGGGGGAGAAACTAGCCAAGGTGAGTCTGGAATGCACACACACGCGCACACACACACACCCCACTCACACACACACTCGCACACAAATCTTTCTTCCCCTGACTCAGCGCACTACGTTGTTACAGCATTGTAAGTAACACTGTGGTGATGTCACTGTGAACGTGTTTCACACCAGCATGGAAACTCGGGTGGGTCGGGCTGCTCTCCTGTTCGCTTGATCTGTGGGAACTGCAGAACTCCTCTACAGCATTCGTGAAGCAATTCAATTTTTTAACCCTTTGAAGAGTAGGTGTTTTGGAATGTGTTTTCAAAATTTACATGTCAGTGTTCTAGCAACTCCATTGCTTTCAGTCGCCAGCTGTGATTGTGACATCAGCATTAGAATGTTCAGTTAATGGCATTCTAATCACATACACTGTATTTGTGATCTCACAACTTAAATGGGTTAAAGTTCATTTCTACTGGTCAGTGGTTTCTTTCCAAGTCAAACCTTATTACTTTTGTATGCAGGACAAAAAATTGTGTCATAGCAGCACATGGAGTGGGGTTTTGTGAGCCCTGTGATGGCACACCTTGACCTGTCAATCGCTCATTTGCACGAACCAATCAGGATTTCGCTTTCTGTGGCGCAACAGAATGATTGGTGCAAATCGGTGAGCCACTGATAGCATTAGGTTGCTCCACCTGTTCTGACTGTAGTGAAGCCCTGTTCTCCTGTCAGTGGCGAATAGAAGGCAATCTGAAAGTGAACAGTGTCGTGTACTGTTGCCAAGCACTGCAGTGTAATGTCCACGGGGTCAAAAGAGGTCGGGTTTCTCAGTCAGGTTACGTTTAGCAGTTTGATTTACCTTTTGGGTGAAACATTAAAGCAAGAGCTGCTCTCATTTCATTCTCACTGTGTTGCACTTTGATTTCTGTGGTCTGTCCTCGAGTGGCCCTGCTGCGACATGGCAACAGCGCCCCCTGCTGAATGCGTCCAGTTATAGCAAAGGCTGGCTACGGCTTTACCGAGTTGGGGAGGTTTTAACAGTGGTTCTGAGACTGGGGGTAGGGACCAGATGTTGGGTTGCGGGAGGCGTGGAGACGCGTACATCCTGTACCTCCTCCCTCCGCCATTTACGCCTGTCAGATCAAACACCGCACCTGTTACATGCACTGTACTCTCACAAAATGCAATTACAAGCAAAAAAATTCCTTCAGGTATCCCTTCAATCACGTGACTCTCATACATTTCATATTTTATAGTATTATGCATTTCGTCTTTTAAAGAAAACTATGCACTGGTATTATTGAAATGTGTTTTCACCAGCTCTGAAAAAATATAATTTTTTTCATTCGGTGCAATTCAACTCTGTTTCATTTATATAGCTTTTTTTTAAACTGAGAAATTGCTTTACAGTGGAAATAGAAAAGAAAATTGGGCAAAAAAAATAAATTAAAAAAAATAGGCCTGAACCCCCAAAAAATAAGAAATTGAGGTGAGAAAAAGAAACTGCTTGGTGGGAAGAAAAACACTCAAACAGGGAGGAGAAACTCCCCAACACAGCGTCGCGTTTGGCTGTTATTGAATACGTTATGACGTGGACGAACGCTGTGACGGTAGCAGCGTCTGAGGAATGTGTCTGTCTCTGTGGCAGGAGTTCGGGGTGCCCTTCATGGAGACCAGCGCCAAGTCTGGGCTCAATGTGGACCTGGCTTTCACCGCCGCGGCCAAGTGAGTCAGGACCACAGCGCTTCGGTGCTCCCCCTATGATCCCTGAGCTAATGAGCTCCAAACCCCCCCCCACCCGTCTCCTCAGGGTGATCCAGGGAGACTGACTCACGTCCAGGAGCGCATCGACCTCCTGCATAGAAATTAATTTATGTTTTCAATAAGGGTCCCTTACATTTTAAATACAACATTGACTTTATAGGACTTGTGCAAATGCAAGCTCTCTCTCTCTCTCTGTCTGTCTCCTTCCCTTTCTCTTTCTTTCTCTGTCTCCTTCCCTCTCTCTCTCTCTCTCTCTCTCACACACAGAGAGCTGAAGCACAGGTCCTTGAAGGAGTTGAGTGAACCAAAGTTTCAGCTCCAGGAGTACGTGAACAAGGAGATGACCAAGGCCACCAGCTGCTGCGGATCCTAAACCACCAACCACACGTGCCTGTGTGTGTGTGTGTGTGTGCATATGTGTGCGTGTGTATAAGCGTGTGTTAGTGTGTGCGTGTATAGATGTACATGTATATGTGTGTGTGTGTGTGTTCATGTGTGTGTGTGTGCATGCATACATACATTCTTTTGGGGGAAAGTTTAAAAGACTGGGCAGGACTGAGGATTCTGGAGTTTGATTTTCAGCTGTAACATTAACTACAGACTTTCTGATGATTTCTCACCCTCATTAAAATTTTGTGGCGGGTATGTTCACTTCGTGTGTAATTGTGTGTGTTTGTGTGTGTGTCCACGCACATGTGTGTGTGTGTGTGTGCATGTGTGAAATAAAGAGTGAGCGGCAGAGAAAGATCTACTCTTAAGTTCTATCTTTTTAGAGTCAAATAGGTAGTTTTGTATGTGAATATTCATGCTGCTGTGGCTCAGCCTCCCCAGTGGAGGCAGCATTGAGCTCTGATTGCAGGGTTTATGATGCCTTCTTGCGCTGACCTGATGTGGGTCTGGTGAGTGCTTGTCTCTGCAGCTTCTCTTCCTGTCACATGATGAAACATCACTTTTCCAAACTGACCCGCCTCCATTTACTGTGTGTGAACGCACCATTAGAGCTTTACCCCAGCAAATGCCCCAGATAAACACATTGTGCAGATAACCCCACAATCAAATACCCCCTATGCCCATATTCCACACAGTTTATCTTCACCCTTACCCCCAGGTCAACACCGGACACAAATACCCCAGCTAGATACCCCAGGACCAAACAACCCTCAGAAATGTGCTGTACAAACATTTCAGCAATTGCCCCTTGCAAATGCCTGGTGACAAAAACACTACCACTGCAAACCGTAAATACCCTACATTCAGTTGCCCTATATAGACCCATTGCACACACCTCTTATACCGTAAATACCCTACATTCAGTTGCCCTATATAGTCCCATTGCACACATCTCTAATAATCCATTCCTTGCTCCCTGTGAACCGCAGCTAGCTGTCTGCTTCCTATTAAAAAGCAATGGGTAGCCTCGGTTCTTGAAGTGGAAAAAAAAATAAGTCTCAATACTCCTATGAGCAAAATTTTGAAGTCCCAGTGTGGTATAGCCTACGTTCTGGAAATTCCCATTTTTGAGCCCAGCTAACGTTGAAAAGACAGGTTCCATTGCAGCTGCCAACATTCATAGAAATATATATCGCTGGGCCAAGAAAGGCCTTTTTACAAGAGGTGATCTACAGTGTGGCAAGCGGTTTGTAAATCGCATCAAGTTAGAACAGAATTCAAGCTCAGGATTCTAAATTCCAAAAAGGGAGGCGTCAGCTATTGTCAGAATTGAAGCCTCTTAGAATAAGTGCTAATCACATTAGAAACGTGTAGAAGTGCCTTTACTGCGTACCAGTAAGCACCGGCCCACTTCAAACACTACGTAACCTAGTAACAGCGGTGCTGACTGAAAACAACACCCACAGATCGTATGTGTTGCAAACGGTTGTGAAACCCCCGATTGAGATGGATATTCTGAGTAAGCTGTATACGCCCAAATGGCACTCCAATAACCAAAATAATATTGGCGTGTGCCTCATGTCATCATTTGGAATAGGGCCTTCTTCATGGTATTTCATCAGAAAATGCTGTTTCCATGACCCATATCTTAATTCTGGATATTGTCTTGTTCAGAGTAATATCGGAATATGAGTGTCCTTGTAAACGTAGCCAGTCATAGACAACAAGCTGGCTATGCGTCATTTGGCAGTGGCGGGACACATCCCTTAACACTGTTTAAAGGATGATAGTGTAACAAGCTGGCTCGTTAGCAATCTACAGCAGAAAATTATCATTGTCCACGTTCGTTTTATCTAGGAAGACCGTTGATTTGTTGACCGTTAATTTAGAACAGTGATCAAGCTTTTGTCTGTGCCACTTCATAGCCAGGCATAGGCCCTTTATGGAAAAATAATGCACACTTCCCAGCCAATCAGAATTGAGTATTCAGGCAAGCCGTTGTATAAATATATGTATGTATAAATGTATGTATGTATGTATGTAGCTGTACACTGTAGTATCATTCTGCAAATCACATATGACTGTTGTTTAGCAATGTGTGAGTTTATCCTGTCACTGTGAGGTATGTTGTACCACCATGCTTAATGTGGAACCTCAAAACGTAAAGCTTGACCACTTGTTACCAGTCGTCTCTTGAGTGATCACATAGCCCATAGAGTGCATAACAGCTGGAGAGGGTAGGAGGAGCCGGGCGGTGAAGTGTAGGAAGTATCGGGAAACCGCCTCTACTGCGCACGCAAAAGCGCTTTCTGCTCGTTGAATTCAATGCAGAAAACCAAGTCTTTTGTGCTTATAAATGTGATATTGTGGAGAAGTTTGTTAAACAACGGTTTTTGGGAAATATTAAAATGTAGCTACATATTTCATTGCAGGTCACATATTTTCACAATCTACGTTTCATATGAAACGTAACGATTGTTAATTAAATTTCAAAATACCACCGGGGGAAGTTTTATTTTGCCTCCACAAGTCTGATATTTCCCATTCACTTTAATGCACCAAACTCGGTCCTGTGCCCCCCGTGTATGCTGGTTTTTGTTTCAACCAGTCGCAATACTAGAATTTTAACAAGCTGTTATTTTTTCTTATTTGTGTGCTTTTCCCGTTTAGAGGGATGATTTACTATCTTAAGCCACATTATGTCAGAAATAGCAAAGCATGCCATAAAGAAAAAAATTCCCATGTTCATGTTTTGCTCATTGTGTTATATTGCAAACAATTGCAAAAAAGGGCAAAACTTAAAATTATAGACTAAGGTGAATCAGTAGGTTCCTAATTGGTGAAAGTTTGCACACCTGGCCACTAAAACTAACTATCTGCAAGATAATGAAGAATTCAAAGGCAAAGAAAATGATAATGAGTAGAACCTGCATTGTGTTTATAAGTTTCAGGAGAATAGTATAAAATAAATTAAACACGTGTCCAACAACCTAATTAGGAGCCTATTGATTTATCTATGTGTATTCATTTGATCAAAAAAGTCTCCTCTTAATGTAATTGTTCGCAATGTAGCACAATAAGCACAACGTAGCACAATATCAACATCGGAAATTTAGTCTTCGTGGCGCGCAAAACAAAGCCGACATAATAGACCTTTGGTTCAACAAAGTAAATCCGTCTGAACATGAAAAGCACCTAATGAAGAAAAATTACCGACTTGTTAATATTATGGGATTGCGAATGTAGACAAAACCAGGATACAGTGGGAGCCAGGGCCGAGTTTGGGAAGCACTGCTTTAATGTAATGGGTGCTCCAATGTCTTTCCATCAACGTGGGCAGTACAAACTTACTTCCCGAGCTTCACAAGCTTTGGTTAGCAGAAGGCGTGCCTGCCTGTCTAGTTAAATATGCACGTCTACGACACAACCGATCGTAGATTCTCCATCAAACCGCTTCCAGCTTGGCAGCCAGGAGCCGCCACTGACGTCATCGCAGTTAGCACACAATTTTCTGGCGGTTGGACGCGACAACCAGTAACTGTGCCGTTTACCTGGGCAGGCAGGGGGTCTACGCAGAATCTTCACCCCGCTCCCTGCGGTCCCGAGGACGTAAAACATATCATGCAAAACAAAAAAGGCGAGAAAAACGTCGATTTTCCCGACAAATATAAATAAATTAATTTTAAGAGCTTATAGTATGACATGTAGTCTAATGTAAATGTTTGTTTTATTAATGCCTTAGACAAAAAAGTGATGTACAGTACAGAAGTAGGTAGCCGCATTTATAGCCTAGAGCGCCGCTATAGGATGAAGTAGAAGTACTAAATTAAAAATGCATAGATTGACGCCCACGTTTTGTATTCGTGAGCTTTTAATGTTGAAGAGAAGCGTGACCACATTTTGAAAACCAATGACCATTGAAGGGAAACGAGTTTGATATATTAATTATTTATAGAACTACGGTATTGTATTAGAGTCTTTGAAAACCAATGGTATGTATTTCTTCTTAGTGAAAAAAAAAAAATTATAATATGCGAGGTCTCATAATAATGAGATAAGATGCATGTAGCGCTATCTAGTCGCTAAATGCCATGGTAGGTGTCTTTTTAATCAGTTTGAATGTGTGAACCTGGGTATTGACCCGGCCGTCTTTTCTTTTTTTCTTTTTTTTTTTGGGACTCATGCTAAAATAAAGTGGTCACTGGTGTTTGTATAATGTAGTGTTTTAGCAGTCTGTCGCAAACAGGTCCAGGCTGTTGGCCCTATGCAGTTGTGATTTCTGGTATAAAAATTTAAAAAACGCTAATAGCATACACTATATGACGTGTTTAAATGGGTGGATAGACACAACGGTGTATTTTTATCTGCCTGGAAATGTAACGTTTTAATAATAATAATAATAATTTTGTTTAGCCTTAATGTACCTACAGTGAAATTCATGATAATAAAACGTATGATGTACAATGGTGGTCGATTCTGTTGAATAAGTTGTTCTTGTCTCGAATAACCGTAGAGAACACTGTAGAGAATAACTGTAATTATGATTTAGAAAGTAGCTAAATCAGAATTAATTAAGAAACAAGTTAACAAGTAGGGGAGAGCGGGGTTGGTTGGCACAAGGGTTGGTTGGCATGCAGTTCATTTCCAGGCCACTATAGGGTGCTGCCACAAAAATCTAACATTAAAATGATTATCTTCTTGACCTGAACATATCAACTCTGTCAAAACATCTGAAGGTCGCTAACTGTTGAGGTGAGGACAACTTTTCAATTTTGCAGTGTCAAAACAAAAAAAGAAGGTCCCCCCACTAAATACATTATAAAACTGTGTTAGATAGAGATATAGAAAATGTATTAATTTCAGTTGATAGAGATAGGAATCAGCTATATTTTGATATGAAATTTGAAAGTCTGTGGTGAGTGATGCTAGCTGGCTAACATCATTTTAGTACAGAGGTGTGTCCTAATGTAGGTGGGGTGGGTTGGCAACATGTGTCAACCAACCCCGGTACAGCCAATTGGTTACAAATGTATTCATTTATGCATTTTACATAAGTTAAACATAACGAATATTATAATACTATTAGATGTTGTATGTTATAATATTATAAATTATGCATCATATTTTTATCAGGATTGTATGTTCATTGTTCATGAACATAAACTTATTATGTATTAAATATGAATTTTGTATCTGGAAACATTTTTAAACATTTAAAAAAATTTTGTAGGGGTCAAAGTGGTCAGAAAATTTTAAAGAAAAACATACAGAGGAAACACACCAGCACACATTATGCTAGAGGCAGTCAGACAGGTGAAGACTCAAAACAAAAGTATCAGGAGTACAGCGAAGGAGTTCAATGTACCATTCTGCACAACCAGATACTGCCACAAGATCAGCCAGGATGAGACTGAAGGCAAGCAGGAGCTAGGTGTAGCTGTTGGTTCCATCAGGAACAGGCAAATATTTTCCCCAGATTTGGAAAGGGAGCAGGTTGAGTATCTGTCCAAGTCAGCTGACATTTATTATGGCCCATCACCCAGGGAGGTTAAAAAGCTAACCTTCCAGCTTGTGTTTTCTGGTTCTGATTTGAATTAAATGCTCAAATTATTTTTATGTGTCACTTCATTGCATTTTAACTTTGTGCTAACCAGCCCCATTGCATGTGCCAACCAACCCCGTGTTGGGGCTGGTTGGCACAAGTGCACAACTGGACTTTAATCATGAATAAAATCATTTTAGGAATCATTTGTGAACATTAAATGTATCTGTTTTTTTTAAGCTGAGATCTTAATCTTTCAGTTGGTATTGGTTAGACTATTTTAACATATGGCACGCCTGAGAAATATGACAGAGAGTGAAAAGTGTGCCAACCAACCCCGCTCTCCCCTAGGCTACGGCACCGCGAAGATAAAATGCCTGTAATGTAATGTAATGTAATGCATGGCAGTCCTGTACACATCCTTCGTTTGGCCGCATTCCGAAATTTCACACTCACTGAATAGTTGTTTCATCTGTCTGAAGGCGAATCGTGCTTTTAGCATTCAAAAAGAGTTTTTCCTTTCATCATTTTTCGAGAGAGTATAGGCTAGCTGATTTATTGTTCCGGCAGTCAGGCGGCAGGGATGTAGCGATGACATTCGGTATTCGCTTGGCAGCGACTGATTTTAGAGGGCTTAGATCCTGTTGAGACCCGGTAAATGTTTCGCAAATGTCTCGCTTATGAACTGGAGATAGGCAACAGTGTGGTCGCCATGGACCAGTTGCAAAGTTTATCAGTATTTTCTTATATAATGGCCTGTTTCTTGGGGAAATGTCACGCTATTAGCTGCCTTTTATTTATTTATTTATTTTTTTATACAGCCTTTCCCTTATATTAGTATACACTTTATTCAGGGTTCTGCCGCAACAGGATGCCTGAAGTAAAGCACTTGCAGCGATGTTTTTGGATAAGACCGTCTGTCAATTTCCTTCTGTTTTATGGCGATGCATTTTATCTGTCTTCTGATTTAGTCTTATGTCTGATCTCAGGTTTTAAGAAGAACTGTGCCCTTCATTCGTTTGTTTGTTAATTTTGATCACATACAGTCGTGCCTGTGCATGCCTGTATGCTCGTAGCCTAATAATTGGCAGGGGTACCATAGTCACTGTTCGTGTGTTGTTGCTGCCCCCCTGAGGATGTACAGGGTAACAGCAAGGAGCTACTGCATTAAACTGCTTCCATGCTCGGCCTTCATACGTACATATTTTGGCCAAAAAAAAAAACTGCAAGCCGAAGCCATTTCTGTACATAACCAGCGATAATATGCTTTCATCTCCAGGAACAGGGCTCTGGATAAGACCGATGAAATCTGTATGCATTTCGACCACTGACAGACCACATGGTCAAACAGTGGTGAAAACGTGCAATCCCCCGTAAAGGTAGCCTGCGCAATAAAGATTATGAGAATACCCTTTTAAATCCACTCCTAAGCCCACCATGAACTGGAGGTGTCGCAGAAAAAAACTTGATAATAACACACATTTTTGTAAGGAACACTTCACAACAATCATCCTCTCTTAGATCTGAGGATGCTGGTGCTATCTCTTCACGGTGACAGAGTCATTCACAAGTCCAATATTTAATTATCAGAGATATTTGTTGAACCGCACTGTGAAATAACACACTTTGGTCCCCACCCCATTTTATTAACTGCTAGTTCCTCCCTATTCAGCCATAAATGATGCTGTAACAAGCCCCACTGAACCGTCAGGCACGGAGATGTACGATGCGCACAATTTATTAAGTGCATGGGTCACAATACTATATAGTTGTCGTTGTCGTTAATCTCCATGACCGTGGCTGTGTGCATCCATCCCCCGGTCTCACTGCAGGCAGCACATATTATATAAAGGTTAGCACTGATCACATAACTGCACACAGCTGCGACTGCCTGCCGGTTTAACCACTCCCCCATCTCTCCACCTGCAGCCAGCACCACAACCACGCTGCCCCCTCACAGACGCCCTTGCCTCTTATCATATGGTTTACACCTCTGCATCTCTTTACAAAGAAACCCACACCTCCTCCAGTTTGATCATAGGCTACCGGTTTATATATCCACTGACAATTTAACACACAAAACAATATTTCCACTGAGTTTCCAAAGATTCAAAATAAGTTCCAGCAGCACATGTCATGCTTTTTGTTAATCATATAAATATCATGCATTATCATATATCATACAGTAGTGAAGATCAGAGTCCCCTGCATACATTTTCATTCAATACACTGGCTGTTTTCAGCTCAAGGTGGTCTGTTGGAAAGATAGGAAAGGAGTTGTGCAGCACCTGTATGTCCATATCCATTTCCACAGAAACCAGTCTCTGTGTCCAGTCTCAAACCAGTTTCTTAACAAAGCAACCACCTCAGCATTTCTTTGTTTTTTGTTTTTTTTTTCATTTAAAATTTTTTTTTTTTTACCTATGAATATTGAAGAGGTCCACCTGCTGGGAATTGAACTTGACACAGATATGTGCATAACCAGCATAAGTTTGTGTGTGCATTCAGAGGTAATTTTTGGACAATATCATGACAAATGGTCCTTGGCCTTCAGGCATTGACTTCACAGGGGCTCATGCAAGATGCTTGCATTCTGGTGTCCTGCATTTTGCTTTCATTAGCTTTTCAATTTAATATTGCATTTACAGTTACATTTTTGGCATTTAGCCGACGTTCTTAATCAAAGTGACTTACAATGAACCCACCAATTATAAACCCACCGCACGCCATTCAATTAATTATAAACATTTAGTTTCTGGATCACTAAACAACATAGAATTGGCTACTACAGAAGTGTGTCTCCTAGGAAGTACATTATAAGAATGTCCATACCAGTCATTAAGTGTCCATTTTCTAAAATCTTTTTAGTGAATACATGTTAGTCAGTCTGTCGATAGATTTTTTCACTTACACTCTGAACAAGGGCATTTTCTGTAGCTCTTTTGAAACCACTTTGTGCCCAGAATGCACTTCATACATCTCTACACTTGCACGCCAGCTCTTCGAATGTCCTGCAAACCTTGTATGGAATCTGAATACAGGTTATTTCCAAAAGATGCACTGTCTCTTTAAGAAAAGAGAAAACAATCGATGTTCGGTCATTGATTATTTCGTCTGTGTGATGGCTGCGAGGTCACAACAGCTACAGTGGGCTGCTGTTTCATTGAGAACGAAGTTAGGTATAGCTGGTTAAATACCAAGGAATCATGTCGACTGCAATGAATTTTAGTTCTAAATCATTTAAGCCTCGTCCTCCAGACAAAGGATCTTTTCCTTTAGATCACTTCGGTAAGTTGCTAGCTCGTTAGCTTGTCGTTTAGCCTAGCGTTAGCTGAACTAACTGGGCGACACGGTTAAGTTAGTTATCATAGTTAGCAATCATAGCTTTGGATATTTTGGCTAACGTTAGCTCGCAAATGGCGACATGACTTCGTAGCAAATTTGTACTACTGACAGCTTTTAAGTACTTGTGGCATTTTCCGTAATCCATCGAATCAGACGGGCCCACTACCCAGCTAGCAAATCAGGCTAACTGTCAGACCAACCTGCATGGCTTACAACGTCAGATGACATATTCTGCAGCGATTTAGATTGTTATTTGTTGATGGTATTGTCGAAACTGGGAGAATATCCCTTTTTTAGAGAATGATTGAGTTCCTCTTTCCTTCTTTTCTTTTCTGTGTTGTTTGCGGAATTCTAGGAGAGTGTAAACCTTTCAAAGAGATATTCATGAAGTGCTTGAGAGAGAATGGGTATGATAACTCCTTATGCCGGCTACAGTCCAAAGAGTACCTGGAATGCAGGATGGAAAGGTGGGTTGGTGTGTTCTTTCCAGGAGTGTCAAGCTAGCGACAATGAGCTTGCTTCACTCTGTACGTGCTTTGTTCTTTTACTTCATTCGGACATTTTTTCACTCGTGTTTACACATTAAAGATGACCCCCAATTTGTTTCCCCATTAACTTATGTGGTTAAATGCCTTGTCCTTTTAACCAGTGTTATTTTTTTTTAACATTTCCATATACTGCTCTTTGTAGCACGCATAGAGCTGAAGTATTGTGTTAAGTTTAATGGACAGTAATGTATTCTTGTTTTAAGGACGTTAATTTCCCGAGGGGAATTTTCAGTGTCGTGGTCGTAGCTGCTACTGTATCCTGCTCCATTTCCTTCTCGCTTTGCCTCCGACAGACAGCTAATGGCCAAGGAGCCGATGGAGAAATTGGGATACAAGGATCTGGTGGACACGGCCCCCCAGACGTCAGAAGAAGCCAAACCTTGAGGAAGAGCTCTTAACATTACCGCGAACATTCAGCAACGGCGCTCTACAATAGGCGTTTGCATTCATCTGTGAAATGCCAGGAGAATGTTGCGTTTTTGTCATTACGCGACCAACTTGTGTATAGTGTAAATTAATATTGTGTTTATAAATATTTTCTAAACCAATCTCCGTAAAATTCAGTCTGCCATCAATTATGGGTGTCATGAACAGTGTGTGTGTGTGTGCACGTGAGAGAGAGAGAGGGGGTCGCTTTTAAAACCCTTTTTATTGGGACACTGTTTGAAAACAAATTACAGAACTTAAAATCAGCAACAACAAAACAAACAAACAAAAAAAAACAAGGAGTGAACATACCTTGCAGTTCTTCTTTTTTTTAAACTAGAAGATTTGAAGATTAAGTTCCAAATCTTGGGGAAAACCAGCAAACCAAAGACTTTAGTTAGACGCATCCCACAGCAAGAAAGCACCTTGCTTGTTTCACAGACCAAGATAACCCCGCTTCTTTTTTGTATTTTCATAGACCCCTGGATCCAAAGAAAATGTGATGCGAAAGTGTTCATATTCAGTGACCTGTAATGTAAATACTGCACATTTGACTCTATCCCTGAGAAACGGTTTACCCATTGAGTCTGAATAACTTTTGCCTGTCCATCACTCAACTGACACCCCATGAATAAATTCAGGTTCTCTCTTGCCAAAGGTGACCGATGACAATGAGGAAATATTTAGGCGAATGATGCTTATGGAGAAAGTGTGAATAAAAAAGGGAAATTAAATGAACCGTGGGAATTTGTTGCATACCAATTTACGCGAAACAAATTTAACTGCATTGAGATGAACGCATCGCTCATTAGACATCAAACGTCCAGGAATTCCCTCTGGATTTACAAACGGCAAAAGAACTAGGAGCAGCTAAACACGGGTAGTCCAGGACCACTGGGGTACACTGCTCCTCTGAAAGAAGACATGGGGCCTCATTTATAGAACGGACTTACGATCAATTTTGATCTGAAGTATGACCTACGCAGAAAACCACGTATAAGTAGTTATTTATAAAACCTTACTTTGACGTGGAAATGATCTTATCTCTACGCAAATCCTAGACTTGACGTAAGTGATTTTCCTGCTGGTTATGTAGGGGTATTGCAGTTTGGGACGCATATGCGTCCAAGCCTGTGGTGAACTTTGCATTAGCTTAATGAACAATTTGATAGGAATTATCAATTAAAGGTGTGAGGAATTAATTGCCAGATGCAAGGTGTTTTGAATTAAAAACAGGATGCGTTGTCCTATAAATATGGTGTCAAATTAGAAAAAAGTAACCATGGCTGTTCTTGCGTTGTTGCTTTTGCTGTTCTCCCTTCTATGCTTTTAGAAGGGAGAGAGTTTTCAGAGACCGGAATGACTTTTTTGCGCATGATGATCTTCCGAAAAGTTTGCTTTTCTCTTTTGGTCCGTGGTTATTCCTGACTAAACCCTCATTTGTGCTAGCATTATTTAAGGGGAAATCGCTTATTGTAAAGCACGTTCAGGTGCCGTCAATTTTAAGTTAATTTGAGATTTATAGATGGTTCGTAAGTTACAAATGGGCTTCTTAGAACCTGCGTAAGCAAGGTTTTTTATGCTCAGTATCTTTTATGAATCGAAGGTAAGCACGCCGTCAGAAATGATTTTAAGACTAAGTTCAAGTATAAATCTAAGAACATTTTTATAAACGAGGCCCCTGGTTTTAGCTTTGAGTTAAAATGCTTATGTTGCCCCCGGACTAACAATGGACACTTTGCCTCTATATATATGCCGTGTGGGCTGTTTGTTTTGTTTCTCTTTCGTCCCTGTCTCTACCCTAATGTTATTTAAAATTAAAGTCTTATTGGACAGAGAACATAGGATGATTAAAGCCATCTTGACTGGGGAATGTACTATGGCTGTCAAAGAGGCCGAATCCAATGTGCGGTTCACATGCAATGTTAAAGAAGTAAGAAAATGGCGGCACAGTGGTGCGGTGAGTAGTGCTGTCACCACACAGCAAGAAAGTCCTGGGTTCGAATCCAGCTTCGGCCTTTCTATGTGGAGTTTGCATGTTCTCCCTGTGTCTGTGTGGGTTTCCTCTGGGTAATCCAGCTTCCTCCCACATTCCAAAGACATGGTAGGTAGGCTAATTGCCTAAAAAGCAAAACAAAGAGCCTCAGCTGATAAAGATAATGTATGTAGTCTGAAGTCTAATGACCAGCTTCAGTTGATGTGCACATTACAGTCTCTACATTGGCAGAAAAATAATTGGAAATGCCAGTACTGTCAAGTTCATTTTCAGAAAACAAGTTTTTAATATATATTAAAAATAAATAAATACCACGATTCTGTGAACAGTATATCAAAACAGTTTTTTTTACATTGGTTCTTTTTGGACAAATTACACCAGTGTCAATTTTCTTGATCACAATATATTACATTTCAATGTGCAAGAAGTAATACTTTATATTTACATGGAATTAAAATGACATTTTTTAAGAAGTCACAAACACGTGTTATGAAGGGACCATTTCAGTTTGTCACAGCCATTGTGCCATCCTGGTGTTCCACGTTTTTTCTCTCCTTGAACATTAGATTAAACACCCACCAAAGAACTTGTGAATTACAAAAGGGTGGTTTGTCAAACAAAATATGGATGTTGTCATGACTCCTCAAGAAAGTGCGCTTCTGAATACACTCAGTGAAACCCCAGGAATAAGTATACCATCAAGAGATTTTTAGGTACACTACGTTTAGAGAAAATTTATGCCTACTTAACAGCTATCTCATCCAGGGTACTAAACTTATATAATCAATAGTAGGCAAGTAGGCTGTTTCGAACACGGCCACAGATTGCAATCGCTATGCTAACAGGAAACAGGTTGACTCAATTGCATCACTTCCTTTTGACGGTTACTGTAAGGGAAATTAAAAACCGCTTGTATATGAACACAGTACTATTTAACTAGTCCTCGTTCTGGTCCTGTGCAAGTCTTATTGTTGACAACACGCTAAACTGGCATAGACTCTGCTTGTTTAAGTATACTCCTTCAATTACAGGTTTTCACCAAATCACATCAAAATTCCATTGCACTGTTAAATTCAGGGAAAAACTGTTGGAAAGCCAGTTTTTTTAATTTTAGTTAATGCACTTTTTTTGCACATTGGCTCCAGAAACTTTCTAAAAAAATATTAAATACATTATATTTTTCTCAAAACTGACTTTTTTTCCCCCCAGTGTTGGGAATCTACCTTGCATCCACTGTTTGATACAGCAAATTTCTAGCATTTCATCATATAAATTTACTGAACAACCGGGATGGTCCTACAAGATAGCTATCATTTTTAGTGACACATTTAACTCATTGTAATCTTACTGACCTTCTCGTTGATGACTAATGCTGGACCTGTACGACATTTTCAAACCCAAAAATTGACCCTTTCAAGGCCTACATCATCGAAATACGTGCATGCGCATTTTGGCAACGGAAGTACGGCTTTGTTATTAAGATAACCGGTGTGACGGGGAGAGAGATGACGCATACATCTTTCTCTCAACTACTTATATACAGAAAATATCAGACAGTTGCATTTATGGCTGTGTATGTGCTTATGATAGGTTTCTCAACCAAATACACGTTTATATCTGCCCATTACTCAGGGAACCATTTTGTGATATCCTCTACCAGAGGGGTTACTCGGCTCTGTGGGCACTGCTGGGGCACAGGCCACCAACTCTCTCAATACGAAGTGTAACAGTGACAGCATCTTCATTTGCGATACCATTACATTACCAGTGGTAAATAAAACATGAATACCATCTATCCTTAACTTTTACAAATGTTTTGTCTGCAAAAACATGTAGGTGCAATCAACATTGCCAAAGTAATTAAGCTTATAAAAACGGCTTTCAGTCATTCCGCCTATAGGTTCACAATTAAATAGCCCTCACCCCCCACCCCCGTCAGCGATCGCAAACCCCGCCCATGTTTCCTAGTCATGTATTTATATACGGCAGTTTGTGGTAAAATCGGGTACAAACTGGTCGTGCCTCAGTAAACGTGATCCGGCAACGCCCCCATCGGTTATACCGTAGGGATCCAGACTGGTGGTGGGCGGACCGATTCTTTTCAAGGAATCGGTTCCTTCGAGTTGATACGTGTAAATGTATCGAACCTTTTGAACCTGTTGATACTTTTTCTAAAAAATGGCGTCAGTTTCCCTGTGACACTTCGTTATAGTACATGCACGTTCGACAACTAGTGGTGCACGCCCCACCAAACTTCTCTTCAATGCATTACCATTCATCATGTATAAGTTTACATTAATAAAGATAAAATATTCATTTTAATACATTGATTCTGCATCCTACTTGTATGTAGGTAGGCTATGTAAGCTCAATATGATGTTACAGACATGTGACAGACCAACAATTTGTCGTTCTTTTTGAGGGGCAAGTAGCAGACATCCTAGTTCGATAGAACGATTGATTCGATCTCGTTCAGTGAGTGCAGGCTGTCTGTTTCGAGTCAAGTCCGATTCAACTTGCTCATTCATTGACGTCCTATAGTTCGAGGCAACGGTCCATTCGATCTCGCTCATTCATTGGCTGTTCCGCTTGCTATGCTTTGAGCGCCGCTGCACCTACCGTAGCAGGCAGCAGTATGGCGTCAATTTAATGCCAAAAATCAGCGTGAGCAGATATTCACTGCGCGAGTAAAACAAGCAGCCACGCGCGCAGATATTCACTGCGCGAGCACAAAACCACTTTCGCGCGCGCAAATTTCAACATGGCGAGTAAAACAATGAGAAGCATAGCGTAGAATTGATTTTTGTCAGTGTGGGGCGGGGATGGGGTGGAGACTTATGCTAATGTATTCACTGGTATGATTGATCACTTTAAACATGAAGCCCATACACTTCCTATGCCTTCTAACGGCAATGTTCTTGTTAACTAAGGGACGATATGGAGACACAAGTTGTGAGTAGCCCACCGGACACAATGCAGTGTCATTAAATGTTTATTATTGCAGGACGTGAGTTTCCCCAGCCTCACTCTCTGCTTCCTGTCGGCGAGGAAGCTGGTAATCCACTGACAGGTAGAGGCAGGCACAGTGAGCTGGGAGAACTTGGAGTAATCCCATGTTGACTGCATCGTCCACCGACCTGTTGGCCCAATAGGCAAACTGCAGGGGGTCCAGCAGGGGTTCTGTGATGGCTTTCATGTGGGCCAACACTAGGACTTAATGACTACAGAGGTTAGTGCAACAGGTATGTAGTCATTTAGTCCTGTGATGCTATGTTTTTTGGGGACTGGAACTATTGTGGACTGCTTGAAGCAGGAGGGAACTTCACATAGCTCCATTGACTTATTGAAAATCCTGGTGAAGACAGGTGCTAGTGGTTCAGCACAGGCCTTCAAGCAGGCGGGTGAGGCTCGGTCCGGCCCTGCTACCTTCCTGGTTTTTTTTGTCTCTGGAAGAGTCTGCAGACGTCCTCTTCATAGATCTTCAGTGCAGGCAGGGGGGCAGGGGGGTGGGATGGGGCGCATTGTTGTATGTGCTGGGTGAGAGTTTGTACAGGAGGGGGTGGGGGCTGTGTGGGGAGGCATAGTGCCAGGTGTGAGTGCTAGGTATGAATTGGGGCGGGGGAGGGGTGTGATCATTGGCCTTTCAAAGCGACAGTAGAACATGTTAAGGTCCTCAGCCAGCTGCCTCCACCAATGGTGGAGGAGGATGACTTCCTGTAGTTGGTGATGTCCCGCAGGCCTTTCCACACTGACACAGGGTCATTGGCCGAAAACCTGTTTTTCAGCTTTTCAGAGTAGCCCCTCTTGGCTGCCCTGATTCCCTTTGTCAATGTGTTTCTTGCCTGGTTATACAGGGCTCTGTCCCCCCTTCTGTATGCCTCCTCCTTGGACCTGTGAAGCTGTCTGAGTTTGGTGGTGAACCAGGGTTTGTCGTTATTGTATCTGGTATGAGTCTTTGTGGGAATGCACATGTCCTCACAGAAACTGACATAGGATGTTACAGTGTCCGCCAGCTCATCCAGATCAGTGGTTGCCTGTTCAGATACACTCCAGTCAGTGCAATCAAAGCAGGCTTGTAGTGTGTCCTTGGCCTCACTGGTCCATCTTTTCACTGTATTCACTACAGACCTGACAGATTTTAGTTTCTGCCTGTAGGTGGGGATAAGATGGACCAAACAGTGATCAGAGAGACCCAGGGCTGCACACGGGAGGGCGTGATATGCACCCTTTAGTGTGGAATAATAGTGATCTAGAATGTTATTGTCTCTGGGGGCACTTGAATTGTCTGTATTTGGGCAGTTCACGGCTGAAGTTCCTGTATTACGTAGTATTACGTTACCAATTACGAACTACGGAGTCCAGCACACTGGCTATCGAGATCAAGGATCTTGCTCTCGGGGTGCTCAACCAGCCGACAAGGGTGACAGACAAACTCCCCCTGTAAATCACTTCGTAGAAACACAATCACACTGCAACCCTCACATTTTTACTCCTTAGCTCTCACGGGCCTTAAATCAGATACAAACAAACCAATACACAGCTGAATCTGAGATGCTATGTGGTGTGGGCCTGTAATGAGAGGCCCTGTTCAGACCTGTACTTTGTATCCAGGTTGCGTCTAGATTCAGTCGAGACGGATGCCAGTTCACACCCGGCATCACAATGCGTCTCCACATGCGTCTCGAGTGACCACTTGTGATCAGATCTCACTTCCCCGCTCAATATGCGAATAAACACGTACATCATTTCCGTTTGCAAAGGCCAAATGCGTTGTTGTTTTTAACCGGCGAGAAGCAGGAATGCACTACCTGTGCCTAGTCTGCCGGAAATTAAAAGAAGTAGCAGTCTTGAGGAGTTTGATTTTACGTTGGCATTGCTGCCATGATCGACTGTAACCATTCCCCTCCGTCTTTTTTGAAATCTCATAAATCGCCCGGTTGCGATAAGAATCATCCAGTTTCCGTTGTACTGACTCTTCGGCCCAAATGGAAATCAGACAGCGTGTTTCGTGTGCACTCCATCCACGAGAATCCATTTTGCCTGTTGTTGTGGCTTCTTCTTGTTGTTTCACGCTTTAATATAACGCTGTTCGTGCGCAAGTGAGTACGTACTTCCGCTTACGCAGAGGACGTCAGTTGACTAGGCTGTCCTTCAGTGTGGCCCAGGACGCACTGGTGTACACACTGCTAAAAGAATGTGGCCATATGCGACCCAGACCACCTCCGAATGTGGTCTGAGTGATCGGATCTCAATGTGTCCTCAATGAGTCTTGGGTGCATTCACACCTGTAGTTTGAGCTGTCCACTTGTGATCAGATCACCCAAGACGCATATTAATGCCAGGTCTGAACAGGGCCAGAGATTCCATTTTGTCAGAATTGGAGAAAACCTTGTGATATCCAGTCCTGAAAGATGTTAATAAACTGGCCAAATCAAATAATTTGCCTTAAAATACAGAGAGGTTTCCATTTGCATAACAATGACAGAAAATGTATATGAGAACAAAACTGGACCAAAAATTGATCACTGGGGCACACTGCACTTCAGCAAGCACATGACAAAACTAACTCCCCAACGGTGATCCCGATTTCCTGTTGGACAGATAAAAGGCAGCCCAGTTCCGGATATACCCACCCACTGCCTGAGCCAATCTAGAAGGACAAAATTAACAAGCACATCCAGCATAAGGTAGATACAGGTGCGGGGCAGAATCCAAACCAATAGAAATAAGCAAACTCACTGTAGCCATTTAATTATCAAAACAGATGTCTCGACCAAACTGGGTCTTCCCCAAGTCCATCATGAATAGGGAATTTAACCCTGAAATGCATTGAAGTTTTTTTTTTTTTCAATTATAGTCTTCTTCGACAGAGAACATATGTTCATCAGAACCATCTTGAACAGGGAATTTACAAGGTCCTTCGCAGAGGCCAAATTGACAGTGCAATGTTAATAAAGAAAAAATAAAGAGAAAAACAAAGATGCTCAACTGATATCGCTGTAATGCGTGAGGTCTAATAATCGGCTTTAATTGACAGGCGCATTACAGCTTCTACAATGGCAGTAAAAGAATTGGAAATGCCAGTAAGTTTATTTTCAGAAAACAAGTTTGCAATACACAAAACCATGTTTCTTTTGACAGTATATCCAAAGATTTCACATTGGTTCTTTCAAACAGATTATGTTGCAGTCAATTTCATAATGGCAAAATACCACACTTCAATCTACAAGGAATTACATTTTACATATACAAAATGCACAACAAACACTCCAAAATTGTTAGGGTACCAAATTCTTCCTCACTCCTTGAATTCAAATTAAAAACCCACAATTTGATGTACATCAGGAATGTTTCCTATGCAAACTACATCATGTAATGGATGCTTTCCTCAAACACTTCCCACCATGAATACATTTGTCAGGCTATTTACTTGTTAGAGTTGTCCTTTGCCATGAAAAGGAGAACTTTATTTACACATTGAGTGCATTTGAAAGACTCGTATGTATTCTCAGGTGACAATCATCTAAAACTAGCATTACGTACAGTACATGGTTGGCATGAGGCAGTGTGGAAAAGCCCTTACCACACTTCAATGTTTAGGGCTTTTCCCTTGAATTAATCTTCAGGTGTCCTTTTAAGTGACCTACTTCGGGAAAACACTTCCCACAATGAATAAATTTGTAGGGCTTTTCACCTGTATGAATACTCAGGTCTCTATTTAAAGAAAATTTACTATTAAAACGCTTCTCACACTGTGTACACATGTATGGCTTTTCACCTGTATGAACTCTCAGGTGTCTATTTCAATCAAACATTTCTGAAAATCGAATCCCACACAGTACATTCGTAGGGCTTTTCAATGGTGTGAATTCTTTTGTGGGCATTTAAATTAGATAGCACAGAAAAGCACTTCCCTCACCGTGTACAATTGTACAGGTTTTCACCAGTATGAATTCTCAGGTGGCGATTTAAATTATATATTCGGGAAAAGCACTTCCCACAATGAATACATTTGCAGGGCTTCTCACCTGTATGAATTCTCAGGTGTATATTTAAGTTAGCTTTTGACATAAAACACTTCTCACATTGGGTACATTTGTAAGGCTTCTCACCTGTATGAACTGTCAAGTGGCAATTTAATTGATACTTTGTGGACAAGCACTTTCCACAATGTGCACACTGGTAAGGCTTCTCACCTGTATGAATTAACTGGTGTACACTTAAATAAGATTTGGTAGTAAAACATTTCTCACACTGTGTACACTTGTATGGTTTTTCACCTGTATGAATTATCTGGTGGTTCTTTAAATGAGATCTTGTGGAAAAGCACTTCCCACAATGTGTACACTTGTATGGTCGTTCACCTGAATGAATTCTCTTATGGTTACTTAAAACACGCATTTGGGAAAAGCCCTTCCCACACTGTGTACACTTGTAAGGCCTCTCACCTGTATGAATTCTCAGGTGTTGATTTAAATGAGATATTTGGGAAAAGCACTTCCCGCAAGGAATACATTCGTAGGGCTTTTCAATGGTATGAATTCTTTCATGGGCATTTAAATCAGATAGCACAAAAAAGCACTTCCCACACTGTGTACAACTGTACAGGTTTTCACCAGTATGAAATCTTTGGTGTGTATTTAATTTAGCTTTTGATATAAAACATTTCTCACACTGCGTGCACTTGTATGGCTTTTTACCTGTGTGAATTCTCAGGTGGCTACGTAAATGATACATATTTGCAAAGCACTTCTCACAATGAGTACATTTGTAGAGCTTTTCACTTGTATGAATTGTCAAATGTGCATTTAAATAAGCTTTTCTATTAAAACACTTCCCACATTGTGTACATTTGTAAGGCTTCTCACCTGTATGAATTCTCTGGTGTACACTTAAATTAGATTTTGTTCTAAAACACTTCTCACATTGTGTACATTTGTATGGCTTCTCACCTGTATGAATTGCCCAGTGGCATTTTAATAGATACTTTATGGAAAAGCACTTCCCACAATGTGCACACTGGTAAGGCTTCTCACCTGTATGAATTCTCTGATGTACATTTAAATAAGATTTTGTAGTAAAACACTTCTCACATTGTGTACATTTGTATGGCTTTTGACCTGCATGAATTTCACATTCATTTCTATGCACAGCGTTTTTTTGAAAGATTTTCAAAAGGCTTTGTGTTTTACTTGATTGAATTATCATGGGTTCAATGATCACATTTGTTCTCTGACCGTTTACAGGTTTGTTGCTACTATTTGCACTTTTCTGGACAATTCTGGTCAGCTTATTTTCACTGTTCATGTCACAGTGATCATTTAAGTCTCCACAATGGGTCAGTAGGCCGTAAGGTTCCTCTTTTTTACAATTTGGGCTTGGCTGTCCTGCACATTGCCCTGATTCAGTCTGGCCTTTGTGACCAACACCAGCCCCATTCATCACAGTATTCATGAGATCACTCACTAAAATTTCACTGGATTCAATCTTATCAAATTTAATATGAACACATTTAAAATCCTTCAAGTCACTGATATGTTCTGCCTTCAGGTAACCTCCATCATCTGTCTCCGTTTTGATTTGGTCAGGATGCAGATGGGTTACACATCCCAGCTCTGTATGGTCGAGGCTCTCCATCTTAAGATCTCCAGTGTGGGTGGAGCCCAGATCAGTTTCTGTTTTAATCAGTGATGTGTGTGTATGTTGTACATCACTGACCCTGCTGTGTGCTGTAACACACTCTGGCTCCAGTGTGTTGAGTCCTGGTGCAGCACACTCTGTCTCTGACTCTGCCATGTGGATAGACTCCAGTCCACTGAATTCCTCTTCCTTCTGTCTGATCCTGTACTGCTGAGTGAGCTCTGGTAGTGTTGCCTCGGTGTCCTGTCTCAGACAGACTCCGGCCTGCATCATACTGCTGCTCAAAGGTGTGCAGAAGTGCAGCTCCTGGAGGGAAACGGAAAGGATTTAGCTGTAATCAAACAGGTCGTACTGCAGCAGGTGACACATTCTTTACACTCTGCAGTCCTGCAGATGCCTGGCTGACCACAGAGGATGCTCTTGCAGTATGAGGAAGAACCAAGAACCCTTCCTCTCCCCCTGGGTGATACCAAGGCTGTATTCAAAACCTTATACTTGTGTTCTACCCAGAGCACATGGTAGGTGAGGAGGAAAAATAGTCAGGGGAGTTGGAAACTCAGATTAACTTGTCATTTTCATCCCATTGTTTCTCTATGGGGATTTTTCCCGGAAAACTTTAAACATTTGTAAAACTATTTGGATTTTCAAAAACGATTTGAACAAGCACGGTGCTCTGAACCAAGCTGAATAGTATGAAGTTGGAATGGCATGTCTAGCTTAAAATCTGTAGCTGGTGTAGAATGCAGAATTTTAACTGGAAGGAAAGTAAGAATAAGTACACACTAGCAAGGAAAGAACGCAAGATTTTACTGGAAGTTCTCTTCATGTTCCTGGGAGGACTAAAAAAAACAAAGTTTGCTTGAAAGCAGACTTTTCCATGCTTCCCCTTCCCAGCAGCCATTGCGTTTTCTGCTCTGTCCTTGAGTGCGAATAAGAACTTTTACCTCAGCCAAGAACATTGAAGACAGAGGGCAGGAGGATTTTGCATACAAGTGTACGTATAATTTATTTACGGATTTTTGTAGTGTCAATGTGTATCTTGCAAAGGTTAGGTCAGTAGTGGTGACATCAAAGTGCATGCACATTTCAAATTCAATTGACTTTAAGTACCCGGAGGCGTGTTCTAACAGGAACACAAGAACAGAGAACACAAGTTTACAGTTTGGAATACAACCCATGTCTCAGGTTTTTTATTTTATTATTTTTTTTTTTTTCCAAAAACAGTTTTAACTTCAATGCAAGTTCTTTTTCGTGTTCTCTTATTGCAGAGTGGACGACAGCCCTTTCTTACAAGCCACATGTGCACGTTTGCATTCGTGTGCGTTTCAGCTTTGTTTGTCAGTGAGAAAACAAACCCTCCTGCCAGAGAAAATGCAGAAAACCAGCCCAGCGCAAAACCTGGTACAGCAGCCTGAAGACTGGGCTGGCCATGGCAGAAGGGCCATTTCCCTCAGTCCATTCATTTGTCCTGCCTTGGGCTGCAGAGTTCCCGTGAATTTAATTCTATTTAGCCGCCATCATCGATAGCAATGCAACTCAAAAATCAAAATTGGTTGTCCACCAACAAATGAACTGGGCCTGACTTAAAGGACATGACTCAAGATCACGACAGTAACATGAGAAATAACAAAGGCTGGATTGCCAGAATGTATATGAGAATTATTAAAGGTTGCTGTGCAATTTACTTCCGCAAAACAGTAGTTTCAAGGTAGAGAACAAGGTGCCTGTCAACCGTCTTTTGCTTGAAATAATTTCATTTGGCAAATTTTTATTTTGCCATGCACAAAAGAAGTGCATGACTAGCACCAGTTAAAGGCAAACGCATGCCCCTTCCATGATGGACTGAAGTGATTAAACACACCAGCTCATGTATTCACTTGTATTTTTTACAAGCAGCAACTGCCCAGATATTTTTTTATATATTAATGTAAAAAAAAAACAACAAAAAAACTCTTTTTTTTCAGTTTTCTGTGATTTTAAAGAAATTCGCCATGACTATTCCATGACTTTATTTAAATATTTTACTGGAGTTAAGCTATCCCCACAGCCAAAACTGCTGTGCGTATTAATATGTGACATTGCAATAGCAAAATGTCGTGTCTCGCGCAAACTTAAAGAATTAAGTATTAATAACATAATATTCCCTAACAGTTATGTATTAGGAAATCCTTCTCTTGGTCTTCCAGGAAAATTCCAAATTTGATTACTGTAAATGAAAACGTTTCTACAGTTTACAACTTCAGAAAGGCATGCACAGTTATATCGTTAGTGATAATCACATATGTTACTACTTAAGTTTCCAGGCACGTCCTCTTCACCATGTTGCCATCGATATGCTGGCAGGAAATTACTGTACACGTTCCTTTTTCAATATGGCGGCGAGAGAAAGGCTACTTGAGATGAAGGGGCCCGCTGGTTTTTGAAAACACTATGATTTAACTAGTTCTGTTTTGTTCCTGCGCAAGTTCGGTTGTCGACGAGCTAAACTGCCATAATTTAATTTTGCCTATAATCTCTGCTTGATTTCTTTTTCTTTTGTGCACCTTCAATTACAGATTCTCCACTGTTGTTTTCACCGAATCACAACATGGCACTGTTTAGTTTAGTCATGTTGCTATTTCGTTTAAAATGAATTAATTCACTGACTCAATTGCATTACATCATATACTGCCCAAATGAACAATACTGGTGGTACAACCCATATCAGCATATTTTTTAGACTTCCACATGCTCCACGGATACCTTTGCTGAACTGGAAGGGTAGGGACATATTTTGTTTCATACATTTAGCTAACAGTAATCTTACTAACATCTCATAGATAAGTAACGCTGGACCAATACGACGTTTTAAAACTCTAAAATGAATTCTACAATCTCGTTTGTTTTGCAGCTTTTGCCAGACGTGCATTGGTGACATTGGTGAAAAGAATAGTAACATGATCTGAAGCTTGCTGGTAAAAAAAAAATAATAATAATAAAAGACTAGCAGAACTGTTAAAGCATTAAGATTTTAGTCTTACCCCTACACATTGATGACTCTCCTTGTTTACCTTGATGTAATGCAATTCTAGGCGACGAATGATTCACTGAACTGCATGGAATAGGAACTACATAAGAATGATCCCACGCGCGTTTTTTTCCGCTTATTGACGGCGGACTTAAATTTTGTAAAGTGCTTATCGCCCCCTACTGTCCCGGGGTGAATAGTATCTCATAAAGAACACGTTTTCAACGTACACAAATGCCAAGTTACTCACACATACAAGACATACACCGTCTATAACTCATTCATTCAGACTGCCAGAATCCAGGCGTGCCATTAAAAGTATTGATATAAAAATGACGCCAAGTTACGGTACTACAAACAATATAGGCTATCTTGCCTCACCGAAATGAAATAAGATGTATTCCAAAGCAATGCTATCCAATATTTCCTCAATTCTTTCAAGTCACTTGGCCCTGTGTTTTGTAATCTTACCGTTTTACAATGTCATGCAAACTTTGTCAGATCAAAGTCTCAAATATTTCGAATTGCCTCATGGAACACATTGAAATTCATGTAGAAAACTGCTGGTCAGTAACTACAGGAAGCATATTTCTCCAGAAAACATATGTTTATACTTGCTTCTGAACTGAATTTGAGTAAATGTACAAGTGTATATTTGCTACGTACAATAAATACTGCATGTAAAATACATATTGTGCATACATACACAGATAACTTCTTTATCCCCATGGGGACATTTCCCTCGCAGCATGTTACATTCACATTTACGAACAGACATTTATACCAAGAAACATACAATCATTCACGCAACAGAAAGGCTGGCCAGCGAAATACATTCATACCAATACAAATTGGACATATAGACACCTAATCAATCAGTCTTGACTGTGAGAAAGCCATCCACACATATGTTTGGCCTGTCTATGTATTGCATTCTTATACACACAGGGCCAATTGACTTGAAAGAATGCAAATAAATGCCAACCCTTGCTTTCTCTGTTCCACACAAGGTGACACCTCTTTTTAAAATGACGCTTTGGCTTTTGATTAGCTAATACTGACCCGAAACTGCATATCGCTTGATTTCAAAGCTTTTATTGCTCATTTATCTTCCAGCTCATTGCCAAGTACTCCTACATGAGCAGGAATCCATACAAATTTGACATGTAATCCCAATCGCTGGGTTCTGAATGAAGAAGAAGAGAAGAACTTAAATTCTGTATAACATAGATTGAGTGTTGGAAACATTTCTTTAGGATTTTGGTCAATGCCTTAAAATAAGGGGAATTAGAGAAAAGATACCTACCTTCACACCAGTCAGTGGTGGAGTGAAACAGGTACCCACTGGAGTCCTCTCAACCTGGTGTCTATTACTCTTAATTGCAAAAACTGACAAAACATGTCATATTGTCATATTGATATTTTCATTTTTGAAAAATTGAAACTGTAGATTCTTGTATACACTTTGATGTTTTAATTATTTTTTATTTTTTACAGTTTTATGGGTATTTGGGAGTTCCACCATTTTCCCTCAGGAAATCTATTGAATTATAATGTTTTAAATTTATTGTAAAAGTTTGTCCTAGGTTGAAGGCCTTTTAATGCTTTTCTTTGGAGGCTTTGCATGACTCCTCATTCAACCTGTAGAAGCATAGTGGTAAGCAACCAGCTTTAGCAAGTTGGCTAAATAGCTTTAGCTTGTGGGGTTGTTAATTGGATTTAATTCAGTTAAACCACCATCTTGAGTGTTTCAGTTTAGAATTATTAGTTAAACTTCGGCAGATGTGGTTATCAGCATTTTTTTTTGACTTATTGCATTTGTTGAAATTTGCCTCAAAACCAGTAGATATTTATAAAATGCAGGCCTCATGACCATCTTCCGCATGTTCCTGTTCAGCCTACTGCAGCTGCTTATGCACACAGTGAAAACCTACAAACCTGAATGAACATTCGCTTCAAATGAACAGTTTGCTCTGTTTTTAAGTAAATAATTAGGTGCTTTCCATGTTTACATGATTACTTGATTAATGATTACACCGAACTAGGATTTTAGTGTGAGTTTACTGACATCTAGTGGTGAAAATATGCAGGACCTTTTCAACACCGACAAGTCTTGCCAGCATCTACCATTGTCAGCCGTTGGGATATTGTTACCCTATCTGCCCCAAACTCATGCTCTATTGCCCCAATGTCCAATTACTTATCAGACATTTAATTCATTGCTCAATTCTCTTTTGCAGTGACAACCTGGGGAATCAGCGTGTGGGGAATTAAAGGTGTGTAACCACTCAGATGTAGGGGATGAGTTGGTGGTCAGATGTTTGTGGTGCCTGGACCTGCAGGTGAGAGAGACACCTGTGGCCAATGACCTTTCCACCATTGTCTGTGTTAATGTATGGCATTTGCCACGTAACTATACCCTCCAACAATACAAAAACAAAAGCTATGAGAGCCATGTGAGGCCACTAATTAAATTAATAAACTGCACAGATGAATAACCTTCAACTCGCCTCGCCTGGTTTTAATGTTTAAGTCTTTATGTCTGTATGATATGTCCTGCTGTAGCCTGCCCTGACTTGGCTGATGGCTGATGCAGTACATACATGTGTCCAGATGGGGTCAGCAGAGGTCATGTTTCACTGTCAGCCAAAACTAAGAGCAAGTGAGGTAAAAAAAAAAAAAGAGCAGATTATTGCCTGAGGTATTAAACTATGGTAAAATAGACTGCCCCTGTATATTAATTTAATACATGGTTCAGAAGAGCGAGGTCACCCATCCAGGCCTCCAGATGATAGGGGTTTGACCCCGGAGAGGTTCAGCTCTGGAGCAAAATGCAGTGTGAATATTCCCTTTCCTCTGACATCATGCTTCATTCACTGAGTCCTCCTGCTGTTTGTCTCATCTGTGTGATTGGGGGGAGTGGGGAGAGGGGGAGGGTTGTCTTGGGAGAGGATTGCCGAATGTGTGCGAGGACTCCATCTTGAAAGAATTGCAGATGTCAGCAACCTTCCTCTCAAACAAGGTGGCAGAGTTGGGACACATGTGGTCCCCCACACAGTGAGGAAGATGATGAGGGAGGAAGAAGAACCCAGTGATCACAGTTTGAGTTTAGTTGCATTTTGAGGTCAACAAGTCTCATAATCAACCACAAAATGGCCCCCAGATACCAACAAGCTCCCTCTCCTAAACACTGGTTAAAGATATTGTGTTGAAGAAGATCTCTGAAACCCCCAAAGTGGATGCTGTAACTCTAACTCTTAAATAAGTATGAAATATTAACTGAAATATAATTTACACACGGAATATGTTGCCTGAGGTGTACTTTCTGAGAGAAATCAGCATGACTCTGATAGGCCTACATGACCTAACCTGACCTGAAGAGCTGCCAAAGTGAAACATTTAACTGTGTCACTGAGGAGCTTGCAGAGGGACTTCAACCCCCTCCAGCATCGCAGAGTATCTGAACGTTGCCGGAAGTTGTACTGGTTATCGTGTACGTCTCATTCATCTGCATTTCAGTGCCAAGTTTTTCTCTCCTCTGCAGAGGAGCTGCGGGTAGGAGACGCTCACGTGGTTTCTGTGCTTTGATCACGCGCTCGCTTCGGAAGGTTATGAGCCACAGCGTCCGCTATTTTTATTTTTTTCTAGAGGTAATCAGATAAGTAAGATATGCCCTGGTATTTTACAGCAGTTCTGTAGCTTCCTGTGGCAGGAAAATAACGGCTATACCTACGCGAGTGTGTGTATGTTTGAAATAAACAAATGCAGCAGGGTTCTTCCACAGGAGAAATTGAATGTACGTGTGTTTGTGTTTATACTCTGGCATACAGGGTGGTGTCAGTTCCATGCCTGGGAGCTTATAAAATATAAATCTTATCATAATAAGTTCCATTTTTAGAGCACGAAATCAGTTTATTGTGTGGTATATTTTCACTGATTCCAAATATAACGGGTGCATTATTTAGTGCAGCACTATTTCAATCCAAAGGTCATATAACTCAGCCCGGACACAGGAGTGACCGCTGTCCATTCAGCACCACGTGGTGACAGAGTACCATCTCACCGCAAATATCCATCAGCACGAGGTCACAGCTGTGTCTGACACACCACAAACATGCGAGACGGAAGCTTTGATTTCTGTACCGATCATTTCAGCAGCGGTGCACAAACTGTAGCCCAATGTGTTCCGAAACAAGACCGCATTTTCTTAGCAATGACGAAAACTCAGTCTTTGAAAGTCTTTTGGAGGCTCCCAGCATGAGTTCTACAGATACTCACCGTTCTTTGAAACTATATAGTCAATATTTGCGTAGGGCCTATTTTCTTAAAAGCATAATCGTTTTAGAAAGTACTGTAGTTGTGGTGATGTATGAAACAGATAGTGCTTTATGTCAAATAACTGCACTGAACTTCCCAGAAAACGTTTATGTAGTCTGCAGGATTTTCTTCATTTTCCCTTCCCTGGGCTGGCCAATCGGTGCTCAGCTTTTCGTTTCTCAATGACGTCATTACGGTTCCGACGGCGGTAAAGTCGAACGGGACTTCCGGGAAATCTGTCAGTGCAGCAGCTCCGTGAAGCTAGCGGCAAATTTTAACGATTTTTTTCACAATTTATTTTGCAACAATACAGGTAATCGATGTCCACTGATCCGTAAGTATTTTGCTAATATTTATCTGTGGTGAAAGCTCACGATTGCGCACGTGGTGAAGAAGGATAACGAGGATAAAAAGCCTGCTGCTCAAGTTCTTAGCTTGTTGAATTTAAGTTGATGTTGACAATAACGCAGGTCAGCCGCTTTTTAGCTGTATTGTTAGCCACCTTTATTTTATTTCAAAGCAAAATGTGAAGCAATGTGAAGTATTTATAATATCTGCTAAGTGGCTATAAATATACTTTTTCTATGCGCAGGACTTTTGGGTGTAAATATGGAAAGTATTGGTGCAAGTCAGATGGTAGCTTGTTCATTAAGCATTGTGATGAAGCGTACAGATTGCTATCTGCCATTCAACTGAGACTTCTGAGTGAAAAGCATTATAAGCTGACTAATCCTATTACTATAATTGGAGAGTGGTTTGTGTGTTTGTGTGTGTGTCCCACCACTCCTCCGATCCACATTCCTCCAGTCCCTCAAAAATTGCCCCAAAAAAATGTTCAGGGGGCCGCCCATTGCATATAGAGTTTTCCATCATTTCATTTTTAATGTTAAATAAATAATCGGCAGTTTTACTTTTTATTTTGGAATCCGGAACTACTGTCACCCGGAACTACTTTCCACCGTACCAACCAAATCAGCTGAATTGGTAACGTCCGTCGGTACGATGCTTATGTTACTCATTGGAAAGATGCAGCGGTATGATGAACAGTGCGGCGAGCGGAATAATGCGCGTGCTGTGCGTCAGTGCGCTGCAGGAGAGCTGAACGGGGGGAGTGGCCGCGTTCTCAGTCCGAGTGCTGCGGGACCAGCTTGGACTCCTCAGGAGGAAGAGCTGCACGTGGAGGATGAGGGATTTGAAGATGTGGAGGACAGGGACCCAACGGCCCATCATCCCGCTCCTCCATCAGGTAATCCACCCACCCCCCCCTGCAGCCCTGAGGCCTGTCCCCAGTACCCTCACCAAACAGAGCACTCCTCCCCAGTCTGCCACTGCTGCTCCACCTGGGACAGACCCTCAGGTAAGATTTTACTGTTAACACACAGCACTGGCTTTGCGTGTTAAATGTTTCACTATGAATTGAACCCATAGAAGTCTTATATTTAGTTAAATATTGGACTATTAACAAATGTCTTGTTGTAGAACCTACATTTCTCCATGGAAAGAAAAACTAAAATTCTTATTTTTCTTGTTAAAATGAGTGTAGAGGGTTGGTCAGTCTGCTGGGTTTCATTGTCATAATTATTCTTTTTAAACCTTTAATAAAAATGCATATTTTCACTAAAATTCAGTCTTTCGCTGTGTTATTACATCCTATTTTCATGTCTTTTATTTGCTTTATGCATTTGCATGTCCACTGAAAATGTATCAGGAATATTATCGTTTTTTAAACAAAATGCATCAGGGCTTTGCTGCATAGGGTTTCAGACTGCACTTTGTCTTTTATTGTTTTTTTTTTTTTTAATTATTGCACTCATTAGAAGATCATCACCTGAACAGGCCTCATACAAAAACATTAAAATCTGAAAATAAACCAACACAAACACAGTTATGATCAATTTACAAAAGTCCAAATCAAAATCAAAATCTTTGCGGTTTCAACTGTACATGGTAGATGTGTGATGGATGGGTGTCTCTCTGGGGGGTGGACTAAATAATCAGTTCTTTCCAATGGTCCACCCCCCATTTCTCTCTCGCCAGGTTTTTGTTTTTCCTAAAGGCCCAAGACTGCACTGGGTTTCAGACTGCACAGCCAAACACTGCACTGAAAACTCCATCCTTTTTAGAAACGAGCCGCTTTCTTCTTCTGTGTCTGTCAGCGCAGTGTGTCACAGGAGCGGGGTCTTCTGGTGGGAGGAGTCCTGACAGCCTGCAGTGACGCAGAGTTGGAATATATGGAGAAAATGTAAATGGCGTGCGCTGATTTGTCACTGTGGCTGTTTGAAGTGTTCCTGCAGTGCTCTTATAAGGCAGCAGTGATTGTGATTGGTGGGGGGGAAAGAGTGTGCTCTCTCAGAGGGGGGCCGGGTGTGTGCACAGGGCTCAGTCTCTCTGAGAGCTCAGAGGTGAAGGTGTGAGCATCCACTCTGCTCTGAGGAAGGTTTGGTTTGTTTGCGCTGAAGATGGAGAGATGTCTGTTCTTTCTCTCGCTATCCTCCCTGCTCCTGCTCTCCACAGTCAGTGAGTACCAGCTTTATCCTCCTCTTCAGCTTCTCCACACCCAGTCAGGGCTCAGAGACTGGGGGTCAGGGCCAAGGGGTCAGAGGGGCAGCTCTCCAGGCAGGGCAGGGCTCCAGGCCGTCTCTAAACACCAGAGTTTACTGTAGTAATATTTCTCTGCATCATTCATGAAGCTTTCATGAAACAAATTTTATTATTAATTATTTAGGAAATGTTTCTGTATTTGATTCACTGGTATATAAAACATGATATTTGAATAATCCAGCCAAGATAAAATTTTTTGTTTGATCATGTTTGTGTTTTAGTAAATATAAATATATGTGAATATAAAGATCTTTTTCAAATATTGTTTTTATCGTTTCCGTGTCTGTAATTTGGCACCTGATAGTCATGAAAAAGTCCGGGTATTAGTTGGCGTTCCCAGAAATACCTGATGTTTGCGTGAAATTTATATCATAAGTTGGCCAAATTAATATTTTCACTTTTTGTAGTTGTAAGTTGCTTTTTATTAGTGTATTTTTATAAGAACTCTTCCGTCTTTAGTGCGTTATAACGGAAGGCAGAACGGAAATGTGACGTACTCTCTTCAGTGATACATTTTATGCCTTTATGGCAGCACATTAATAATATATTGCACTTATTAAAACGTTCTCATCTCATGAAACTTATTACAGCAACTTTGAAAAAAAAAAAAATGAAAAAAAAACTTGGCACATGTTAGCACATCAGTGGTAACACCTGCTCAAACCTCAACTTCAAAAGCAGGACTGAAGCAACATTGATCCAGAGTCAGACTTCCTGTGTAATTCTTTTCAAATAACACACTCTGAACAGATAATATTCTCCACCACTGCTTACGGCTGCAAATGGAAAATATTTTATTTGAAACTCACGTAAGTTTGAATATGTGGCATTTTTCATAATATTTTACTATCAATTTAAAAACATGCAAAATTTTCAAATTAAATAATTATTGAAATTGCACAAGAAATATAATGAGGACATACTCCATAGGATGAACGCTAAAAGTATAAAAGTGATTGTTAAACAGGAATTTTGTAGAGCTGAACTACTAACGTCAAATAAAAAAATATATATAAGCTATCAATTCAAATTCATGTTTAATCCTCATTGTGGAAACATACCATTTCACTGAAAACATTACATGACATTTAATTGGAAGACACTTTTATTCAAAGTAATGTACAATAAGTGCATAACAACACCGTTACTAATGTAAAATATTAAAACATTATGATGTACATCTACATACGCCCAGGTCTGTACTTAATATCATTAAATGGTTAAAATGCATTCCAGATAAATCTCCTTTTTCACTGATAAATGAGTTCTTATGAAGATGCACTGAGCTTGGTAGGAAGAATGGTCTCCTGTTGCTCGCCTGTGTCTTTTGAGGAGCCGTACTCTGCACAGCCAGCTTTTTACGATGCACAGGAGTTTACTGAGGTTCATGTCTGAGTGACCATTCCGCCAGGAAATGCAACAGAAGGTGAAAAGTCTTAGTACTGAACTGCAATAAACACACTTGGTAATCCAGTCTACTTCTAACGCTCTCAGTTTCTGTAGAAAGTAGACACTGGTAAGGCTGATTACATTTTGAATAGATCTGTGTCTGTACTCCACTTGAGATATCTGCAAATGTCAAATCTCAGGATTTTAATACCATCTCACTCACAGCATTCTCATTTCCTATTTTTAGCGCAGTAAAACAGTTCTTATGTCTGAGAAAGTGAAGGGGGTTTCTCCACCTTGTGGCCAAAGTGTGCACCTGCATTCTGTAGGGGCTTAAGCACCAGTGGCGTCACAAGGGTTGGTGACACCCGGTGCGGTCAACCGTTGGTGTCACCCAATTTTGTCAATGGGAGCGGGGGGTGCAGGCAGGTGTGGGCGCAAGAAATTGCGTGTTATGACGCCTCTGATAAGCACTGTCACACAAGTGCCATCTGCTTATTC
This sequence comes from Anguilla anguilla, assembly GCF_013347855.1. Classification (NCBI taxonomy): domain Eukaryota; kingdom Metazoa; phylum Chordata; class Actinopteri; order Anguilliformes; family Anguillidae; genus Anguilla; species Anguilla anguilla. The sequence goes on along the minus strand of NC_049202.1, from coordinate 72,452,335 downwards.
AGTCATGTGACTGGCCTCACTGTCACAGAGTACAAAGCCAGGGTAATAGAGCACAACCTAGTGGCGTGCCTGTGTTCCTGCAGACACTGCTGGGGGCATATCCTTTTCAATTCTCAGCAAAAACTTGGGGTTTACACCCATGGTGAACCAGGCTAAACATTATTGAGAATCTATAAACAGTGGTACTCCATAAGAACCAGGTTTATCTATAAGATGTTTATGTACAGCACTGTGTGCCGTAGTTTTTTCCATGTTTGGTTTGTTGACTGTTCATTTCTGTTTAGTTGCGTGCTGATGTGTTCCAGTCTTTTATTTTTAATTGTTTGTTTATATTGTTTGAGTGTTTCACAGTATCTTAGGCGTAAATCTTGGTTTTTGGGATTTTTATGTTTTTGGTTCTCAGCTTTTTTCTCATAGTTTTACATTCCTCATCAAACCATTTTTTCATTACATTCTTATTATCATTTTTCATATTTGTGGTTTTTAACTAAGTGATTTTTTAGCTACTTAAAAAAATTATTCAAGTAAATTATGGCCAGGTCTACACCTTATTTTGAGGGTTGATACTGTGTGTTTAGAAATATTTCTATTAGAATTTTTATTTAATCACTGCCAATTGCCTCTTTGTATAATTGTGTGCTGTTTGGAGCCCATCTGTAGAAAGGATTGAGGTTATGTATGTGTGTTGGACTGCTGTGTTCTCTTTATGAGCTCAGTGATCTGACTGTGATCTGATAAGGGTGTTTGTGGTTTGACAGTAAATGCATTTATGGAGGAGGGGTTTAGGTCCATGATGGCATAGTTTACTACACTGTTACCAAGAGCTGAACTGTATGTACAGTATATCTACCTAAAGAGTCCCCTCTGATCACGCCATTTATTATATAGAGACCAAGACTTTGACAGAGATTCAACAGTGCCTTACCATTTTTATTAATTACTCTGTCATAATTCTTTTGCAAGGATAAATTTATTGAGTGACATGGATTAGTTGCTCCAAATATGTGACAAATTCCCAATTTCCCAAGGACTAAAGTCAAGTTGTTTACCTGTCCTGGAGTTAGAATCTCCACACAGGAGTACCTTCCCCTGGGCCTGGGAGTTGCAGATTTCCGTGTAGAGATTTAGGAACATGCCCTCTGAGTAATAAAGAGATTCAGAGGGTGTATATATGCTGTACATAGGAATAGGTGAGATTTGGAGGGATGTGACATTCCTTATTTTTAGCCAGATATGCAAGTCTGCTATTTTGATTATTTTCATTGAGCCTGCAAGCTCCTGCTTGTACCATATTATAATGCCCCCAGAACATCTGGCATGCTGGACATTGCTGTGCTTGAGGGATGGCAATGCTATTTCTCTGTAGCCTAAGGGACAGTAGGTTGATACATCTCTATGCACCATGTCTCCTGGAGGATTAAAATATCTATATATTTTATGCTACTGATAAAATCTGGATTTGTGCTCTTCAGCCCATATATTGAAGAACAAATGCCCTGATTGGTCCAACTGATAATTGCAAGTCATCTCATTACATGAACAATAAATTGCATGGAATGGGGCATAATGACAAACTATCAACTAATTTAATTATTGATTAAATTATATTTAATCAATAATTAAAATATAATTGTAGAATATTAATTATACATATACATTTATACTTGCCAATATACTGCCAATTATTCTGCTGATTATGCTGAGGAGTTTCCGTATTTCTCCCATCTCAGAACTGGCCAGGGTCCTTGGTGTTGCAGCAATAGCTGCATAACTCTGCTGTAGTGGAGGTTGCTCTGTCTCTCATGTTGTGGATTGATAGGTGGTTCCAGTGCCTCCTTCAGGTCAAGTTTCTATTGACTTTGAGTACAATAGTAGGATACAGGACCTGGGGGTTTTTCAGGATAGGTGGTGCCATGGGGAGGCTGAGTGTAGTCTAGCGGGTGGAGATTTAATATTTACCAACATACTAAGATGAGGGTGTCACAAATGGTCATAGGTTTATTTTTGTAGAAGCTTGCGTTCCATTGCTTTCTTCGACTTCTATTTCTCTTTTCCTTTTCCCTATTTAATCTGTTTGTTTTTTTGTGTCTTGGTATTGTTGTTCATTTTGATATGGTGATTTCTTTATTTTAGCTGCTTTTGTTGTTGCCGAATGACTGTATGTATTGTGAAATAAAGGTTTATTAAAACTCAAACTCCCTCCCCCTCCCCTCCCCACCCCCTTTTTTTTTCTCTCGCTCTCAGGCAGTGAGGATGTGAGGTTGGTGAATGGAGGCAGCCCCTGTGCTGGGAGAGTGGAGGTTTACCATCAGGAAGAGTGGGGGACAGTGTGTGATGATGACTGGGATATGAGAGATGCTGGGGTGGTGTGTAGACAGCTGGGCTGTGGAGATGCTGTAGAAGCACCAGGAGGTGCTCACTTTGACCCAGGGTCTGGGAGAATATGGATGAGTGATGTGTCCTGCGGGGGATCAGAATCCACACTGAAGGAGTGTTGGTCACCAGGATGGGGTAAACATTACTGTAATCATGGAGAGGATGCTGGAGTGATCTGCTCAGGTAGGACTCAGTGTTATTCAGCTCTTACCAATGTTCTTATACCAACACAGGACTTTGGATTTAAATGAGGATATATTAGTTTCATAAATGCATATATTATTACATAACTAAAACATAGTACTACATTTTAAAATGTGGTGTTATGAAGTAAATTACTGTATTGCTCCTTTCACTGAACTAATTCAACACTTACGCAGTCACAGCAGAATCTTTGTGTTGCTGATGTATTTCTCTTTTTCTGACGCTATCAGAATGTTTATTCTTTTAAAGTTTAAGTCTGTAGCAGAATTTACATGTGATTGGCTCATCACACGCTGCAGTTTATACGGGATTGGCTCATCTTACGCTGCCGTGGACGTGAGATTGGCTCATATCACACTGCTGTATTCCATGTATAATAGCCGTGCAGTCCTGTATTCATGCAGCTGTGCTCACTGTTGTCTCTGGAATAAGGTGCCAGTCGTTGCCGATGCTTCTCTCTTTATTCCCTGTTTAGCTCCAGCCCCTCGAAAGGTCAGGCTGGTGGGCGGGTCTGACCTGTGCTCTGGTAGAGTAGAGATGCATCATGGGAGCTCCTGGGGCACGGTGTGTGATGCTGACTTTGACCAGCGGGACGCAGAGGTTGTGTGCAGGGAGCTGGACTGTGGAGTTCCTAAAGAGCTGCGGGGGGCAGCTGCGTTTGGCCAGGGGGAGGGCCAGGTGTGGGCAGAGGAGATTCAGTGTTCAGGCAAAGAATCTCACATTTACTTCTGTCCCAAAGCACCCTCACAGAATCAACCCTGCTCCCATGGAAACGATGTGGGACTAGTGTGTTCTGGTAAGAGTCATTTGTATACTGTGTGTTTCAGTGACACTGGGTTAATATAGTCCTAAACAGATTGTAAGCATTTATATTTAAGAAGATCAAGATATTCATTCATAATACTGTGAAATGTTACATGTCAGGGGCTGTAATGCTGGGTATTGTGATGCAGATATAATCTGTAAAATGCAGTGAACACTATAGAGGGCGGGGATGTGCAGCCCATAGCCCTGTGATAGGGGAAGCACACCATATGTACCATAGACACACAGGAAGAGGGAGCACACAACCTTCCTGTGAGCTGCAGGAATTCACATACAGGCATTTCTGAGCAGCGGCATCTCCCAGTGTCTGTGTGAGTTTAATCTGTGTGGAGTTTGCATGATCTCCCAGTGTCTGTGAGTTTAATCTGTGTGGAGTTTGTATGATCTCCCAGTGTCTTTGTGAGTTTAATCTGTGTGGAGTTTGTATGATCTCCCAGTGTCTGTGTGAGTTTAATCTGTGTGGAGTTTGTATGATCTTCCAGTGTCTGTGTGAGTTTAATCTGTGTGGAGTTTGTATGATCTCCCAGTGTCTGTGAGTTTAATCTGTGTGGAGTTTGCATGATCTCCCAGTGTCTGTGAGTTTAATCTGTGTGGAGTTTGTATGATCTCCCAGTGTCTTTGTGAGTTTAATCTGTGTGGAGTTTGCATGATCTCCCAGTGTCTGTGTGAGTTTTATCTGTGTGGAGTTTGTATGATCTCCCAGCGTCTGTGTGAGTTTAAACTGTGTAGCCTGTGTGTGTATGGGTGTACAATACAATACAATAAGCTCTTATGTAGCACTCTTCATGCGTACATTCCAGGATGCTTTACAAAATAAATAAATAAATATAAATAAATAAATAACATAAGAAGTCAAAACTAAGAGGAATAGGCACATAAGAACAAATAAGTCTTAAGATATGATTTAAAAGAACCAATTGTAGCTGCACCTCTGATATGGCTTGGGATTGAATTCCAGAGGCACGGCGCAGTGCAGCTAAAAGCTCTTCCCCCAACTGTTTTTAATCGGCAATGAGGAACCACTAAAAGTTCAGCAGTAGCTGAACGCAGGGTACGACAGGGAACATAAGGTTCAATCAAATCCTGCAAATATGACGGTCCAAAGCCATGCAATGCTTTGTAAGCAGTTAGCAACACTTTAAATTCAACCCTGGAGCCAATGCAATGATTTAAGAACAGGAGTGATATGCTCTGAGCGATGTGTGTGGGTAAGTACTCTGGCTGCTGCTCTGGGTGTGTGTGTGTGTGTGTGTGTATATATATGAGTGTGTGTGGGTGTGTGTGTGTGTGTGTGTGTGTGTGTGTGTGTTTGTGTGTGTGTGTGTGTGTGTGTGTGTGTGTGTGTGCATGTGTGTGTGATTTGTCGTATGTACATGTGTGCATGTGTGTGTATGCATGTGTCTGTGTGCCTGAGTGTGCGTGTGTGATTGTGTGTGTGTGTATGATTGTGTGTGTGAGTGTGTGTAGGTGTGTGTGTGTTTGTGTGTGTGTCTGCATGCATGTGTGTGCATGTGTATGTATGTGTGCGTGAGTGTGTGCGTATGCATATGTGTGTGTGTATGCATGAGTCTGTTTCTGTGTGTGCATGTTTGCGTATGTGTGTGTTTGTATGTGCATGTGTGTGTGAGTGTGTATGTGTGCATGCATGTGTGTGAGTGTGTATGTGTATGTTTGTATGTATGTGTGTGTGTGTGTGTTTGTATGTATGTATTCTGCCTCCTCCGTAAGTCTCCTTTATTATCTCAGTGTTGGTCAGATGCTAACCCCACTGTGCTGTGTGTAGGGTACACCGAGTCCAGGCTGGCTGACGGCCCTGATAACTGCTCTGGTCGAGTGGAGCTGCAGCACCTGGGTACCTGGGGGACAGTGTGTGATGCATGCTGGGACAGGAGAGCCTCCAATGTCCTCTGTCAGCAGCTGAAGTGTGGGACTGCAGTGGCAGTGCCAGGACGGGCCTGGTTTGGAGAGGGGAGTGAGCCAATCAGAGCCGATGTGTTTGATTGCCATGGGAACGAGACACGCCTCTCACAGTGCGCTGTTTCCTCATGGAGCCGAGCTGTGCTCTCACATGGACGGGATGCTGGAGTCATCTGCTCTGGTGAGGAGTCCTGCTCTCTGTACTGTGTACATGGCACAATTTAGCACACATTTACTGCGCTGAGGGAGAAAGAGAGAGAGAGAGAGAGAGAGAGAGAGAGAGAAATCATAGAAACTGGCCTGCACAGAAAATCATGGTTGCCAGAAGAAAAAAGATTGTGCCAACAATGCAGATGCAACCAAATTGAAACTGAAAAACACTTCCTAATGGAATGCACAAAATTTGACCAAATTCGCCAAAAATTCTACCAAAAAATGATCCAGAAATGTCCCCAATTCAATGATATACCCAATGATGATAGATTACCCTACTTATTAGGAGAGGAAAAAGGTTGCTGCATACTAGCAGCACAATTTGTGTTCTCTTGCCATACTCTGAGGGACAATGTGTGACCACCTCATGCACACATTTACACACAGCATACACGCGTACAAGCAGACACATAATATTCACTCATGCGCACAACACACAGATAGTCAGACACACACACACACCTAACATCACTTACTGATATTTTTGTATATATTTTTATATTTTTTATATAACAAATTCACATTCTCAGATTCATTGTATATAGTTGCATGTTGTAACCACTGCTTTGGCAACACAAGTGCCTATATTTTTCATGCCAATAAAGCACTTTGAAATTGAAATTGAATGAGAGAGAGAGAGAGAGAGAGAGAGAGGGAGAGAGAGAGAGAAGAGTAACCAGCTCTACCCAGACCCAGAGTTCCCCTGGGACAACTGGCCATCAAAAGAACATTTTTACAAAATATCAACAACAAAAAATATCACACCCACTTCATCTAGAAATTTTGACAAAAATCAACAAAAACTATACATTGACAGCATGAAGAAATTAAACAATAAACTGGAAATGTATTGTGCTCTAGGCCAAGATTGCTCCCTGTCAGAATATCTCACTAGAGTTAAAAACCAAAAGCAAAGGCGCACATTAACAATGTACAGACTCAGCGAACGACCACAACCTTGCCATCAAAATTGTTTGCCACAAAAAGACCTGTCTGGCAAAAGAGAACAGGCTGTGTGCTCATTGCAATCTGGCAGGTGGAGACAGAGGCCCACTTCCTGCTTTCCTGCCCCAAGTACCTCCCAATCAGAAACCAATATTTTCCCAAATTCACTGAACAGACTAATCAGTACCTATCGGAACCAAATAAATAAATAAAAATTCTGGGGAAGAGGAAATCGCAATAGAGGCGGCAGCCCGGCATGTCTCTGCCTGCCGTAAATTAAGAGAGGGTGTGAGTTTAACAGAGGAGCCTAACCCTAACCCTAATACACTTGGGTTTAACAGAGGAGTCTAACCCTAACCCTAATACACTTGGGTTTATCAGAGGAGTCTAACCCTAACCCTAATACACTTGGGTTTATCAGAGGAGTCTAACCCTAATACACTTGGGTTTAACAGAGGAGCCTAACCCTAACCCTAATACACTTGGGTTTATCAGAGGAGTCTAACCCTAACCCTAATACACTTGGGTTTATCAGAGGAGTCTAACCCTAATACACTTGGGTTTATCAGAGGAGTCTAACCCTATCCCTAATACACTTGGGTTTAACAGAGGAGTCTAACCCTAACCCTAATACACTTGGGTTTAACAGAGGAGTCTAACCCTAACCCTAATACACTTGGGTTTATCAGAGGAGTCTAACCCTAACCCTTATACACTTGGATTTATCAGAGGAGTCTAACCCTAAAACTAATACACTTGGGTTTATTAGAGGAGTCTAACCCTAATACACTTGGGTTTAACAGAGTCTAACCCTAACCATAATACACTTGGGTTTAACAGAGGAGTCTAACCCTAATACACTTGGGTTTATCAGAGGAGTCTAACCCTAACCCTAATACACTTGGGTTTATCAGAGGAGTCTAACCCTAATACACTTGGGTTTATCAGAGGAGCCTAACCCTAACCCTAATACACTTGGATTTATCAGAGGAGTCTAACCCTAAAACTAATACACTTGGGTTTATTAGAGGAGTCTAACCCTAACCCTAATACACTTGGATTTATCAGAGGAGTCTAATCCTAACACTAATACACTTGGGTTTATCAGAGGAGTCCAACCCTAATACACTTGGGTTTATCAGAGGAGTCTAACCCTAACACTAACCCTAACCCTAACCCTAATACACTTGGGTTTATCAGAGTCTAACCCTAACCCTAATACACTTGGATTTATCAGAGGAGTCTAACCCTAACCCTAATACACTTGGGTTTATCAGAGGAGTCTAATCCTAACCCTCATACACTTGGGATCCTCAGGCTCTGCCCTCTCAGCTCTGGACGGGACGGTGCGGCTGGCTGGAGAGGGTGCGTGTGAGGGCCAGGTGGAGGTGTACTACCAACAGACTTGGAGCAGAGTGGTGGGGCCCTGGAGCTTCAGTGAGGCCTCGGTGGCCTGCAGGCAGCTGGGCTGTGGCTCTGCAGTGCAGGTCTACAGCTCCTCTCCGTCTGGGACGGGGGACAGTGGGGAGTGTCTGATGGGGGTTCAGTGCTCCGGGAGAGAGGCTCATCTGGGGAACTGCAGCACACCACACAAACTCACCTGCAGCTCCAGGGAACAGGTGTCCATCGTCTGTTCCAGTGAGTACAGGTTACTAATGAAGTTTCTCTGCAGTTTCTAGCTGCTTGTTTGACATGGGGGGAAATTGTATACTCAACCTAAAGGATTTTTTAAAAGTATTAGGAATCAGAGTATTTAAAACAGACAGAGCTTGTGTAACAACTCAGATAACTTCTCTCTATCTTTCTCACCCCCTCTCTCTCTCCCCCTCTCTCCCTTTTTCTCTCCCTCTCTCTCTCTGTTTCTCTCTCTCTCCCTCTCTCTCCCTCTCTCTCTCTCTCTCTCTCTCTCTCAGATCACAGGTCTCTCAGGCTGGTGGGGGGAGGGGGGGACTGTGCGGGACGGTTGGAGGTGTTCCACAGGGGCTCCTGGGGGACAGTTTGTGATGACTCCTGGGACCTGGAGGATGCTCAGGTGGTGTGCAGGCAGCTCCAGTGTGGGACGGCCCTCAGTGCCCCGGTACCCTCCTTCTTTGGGCCAGGAAATGGACCTGTCTGGCTGGATGAGGTGGGCTGTGTGGGGAATGAGACGTCCCTGTGGGACTGTCCCACAGCCGGATGGGGACAAACTGACTGTGGACACAAGGAGGACGTGGGGGTCGTGTGTTCAGGTCTGGAGCTCAGTGGAGCATCTAAAGTTCTTGCTTTTGCACTGACACTAATTTGGTGTGAATACATGATACCTGATTGGTGAGGAATTTCAGGTGTTCAAAGTGATGAGATTTATCTCTGGAGAGCAGTGGCTAACAGAACACAGCTTTTCATCCTGACTTATACCTGCATCCGATACATTTACCTTTCTATCCTCTGTAATTTCTGGGACAAGATTTTAAGGTTATGTTTATTTTTAAACCATTTTGTCACTAAGAGATTTCTAACATTGTTGTTGTAGAATTCAAGGAGATGAGACTGACCGATGGCTGTTCTGGGAATTTGGAAGTTTTCTACAATGGCACCTGGGGCAACGTGTGCTTCAGTAAAATGACTAGAGACACGGCTGCTCTCATATGTCAGGAGCTGAACTGTGGGAAGAGCGGATTTGTGTCTAACACACGGTCAAGACTGGAATCAGCTCCAAACTGGCTGGATCATTTCAGATGTCGCCGACATGACTCCACTCTGTGGCAGTGCGAATCAAAGCCTTGGGGTAATAATACCTGCGGGCAAACCAGCGTGGCTTCACTTACCTGCTCAGGTAAACCTCACTCTACTGCAGACTTTATACTCCTGTTAGGACCAGTATAATAAACCTCACTGCAAACACAGTATCGCTCCTATTGGGAACAGCAGCATAAAACTCTCCTTACTGCAGACTTTAGTACTTCTCAGGGCTGGCCCGTGGCATAAATGGTCTATGCGGTTGTTTAGGGCCACAACCGCAAGGGGGGGCCACACGGCCACGGGAGGGGGGGTGGTGGGGGGGGGCTGGGGGTGGGGGGCGCACGATTCAGTGTTTATCTAAGGTAAATAACGTTATTTTTGCAGTTACGTTATTCATCACCTATCGCAGAATTAGTGGTATCAATTTTAAACAGAATGGCACCCGAACATTTCACAACAATGCATGAAGGATTTTACAAAGTGAACCCCCCCCCCCCCCAATGCCCCCTGCCGCCCGCTCGACGGAATCCAACAGCTGCCGCCCCCCCCCCACTCTGAAAGATTTGCTTACAGCTGCCAAACTCCTAGGGCTGGCCCTGGTACTTCTGTTAGAAACAATAGAATTAAACCTTCAAGTAGAACTGACTCATTTACACAGATGGGGAGGATGATATGAAATCATTAATGAAGCTAATTTTCCCTAAACTGGTAAATATATAAGTCAGCTTATTAATTTTTGCAACATTAAATTGGTAAAACTATGGACTATTGTGAATTTTTAAAAGGTTTTTAGTGTAACCCCATGAATGAGATTTTTTGAAGCTCTAAGTAGTGCAGTTTGTTTCTGACATGGAATGAACCTGTTTCTGTCTTTGTGTTTTAAAATTTTTCAAAATTTGTAGTTCGTTTATTTATTTATTTCTCTTCACATCAAAGGGAAAGAGGATGATCAAGTTCCACGAAGCAAATTTTCATGTTCCTCAGAAGTAAATCAGAGAGCTTGCACAAGTACGTTTTTTTGGTTGAATCCTGTGGTAAGCCGGTCTGGATGAGAGTGTCTACTGAACGTAATGCAAATGTTGAGCAGGCTGTATCCACAGCCACAAATCCACTCTGCTTTGGCAAAACAGAAAGCATTACGTGAGGTCTGCCATAATATTAGGGCAGATGTGTCTGTGGGAGATGCTAAACGTAATGAGGTCAGTCATAGTGGTAATGGAGATGTGTCTGTAGTGTAGGAGATGCTAAACGTAATGAGGTCAGTCATAGTGTTAATGGAGATGTGTCTGTAGGAGATGCTAAACGTAATGAGGTCAGTCATAGTGTTAGTGGAGATGTGTCTGTAGGAGATGCTAAACATAATGAGATCAGTCATAGTGTTAATGGAGATGTGTCTGTAGTGTAGGAGATGCTAAACGTAATGAGGTCAGTCATAGTGTTAATGGAGATGTGTCTGTAGGAGATGCTAAACGTAATGAGGTCAGTCATAGTGTTAGTGGAGATGTGTCTGTAGGAGATGCTAAACGTAATGAGGTCAGTCATAGTGTTAATGGAGATGTGTCTGTAGGAGATGCTAAACGTAATGAGGTCAGTCATAGTGTTAATGGAGATGTGTCTGTAGGAGATGCTAAACGTAATGAGGTCAGTCATAGTGTTAGTGGAGATGTGTCTGTAGGAGATGTTAAACGTAATGAGGTCAGTCATAGTGTTAATGGAGATGTGTCTGTAGGAGATGCTAAACGTAATGAGGTCAGTCATGGTGTTAGTGGAGATGTGTCTGTAGGAGATGCTAAACGTAATGAGGTCAGTCATAGTGTTAGTGGAGATGTGTCTGTAGGAGATGCTAAATGTAATGAGGTCAGTCATAGTGTTAATGGAGATGTGTCTGTAGGAGATGCTAAACGTAATGAGGTCAGTCATGGTGTTAGTGGAGATGTGTCTGTAGGAGATGCTAAACGTAATGAGGTCAGTCGTAGTGTTAGTGGAGATGTGTCTGTAGGAGATGCTAAATGTAATGAGGTCAGTCATAGTGTTAATGGAGGTGTGTCTGTAGGAGATGCTAAACGTAATGAGGCTGCTCAGCTCATCTGTGTCTCCTGCTCTAGGTCACTGGCCCCTCCGGCTGGTGGGGGGTGAAGGCAGGTGTTCTGGGAGGCTGGAGGTGTTCCACGGGGACTCCTGGCGGAAGGTGTGTGGAGACTCCTGGGACGCGATGGACGTCCAGGTAGTGTGCAGACAGCTGGGCTGTGAGTCAGCAGGAAAGGCTCATACTAATGCTACATTTGGGACGGGGAAGGACGACCCCTGGGTGACTGAGGTGAACTGCAGGGGCACTGAGATGCACCTGTGGGACTGCCCACACCAGCACAGCCGCTGCCCACACCAGAACCAGGCTGGGGTCACCTGCACAGGTGAGCCTGCGACTCCAGATCACCTCAGGCTGACTGCCAGCTTCTGAGAAGATTAATCACTGGAGCCCTGACAGAAACACACACTCTAAACCCCAGGAGCAGCTTATAGATCCACCCAGCATTACAGCTCGATGATTACTTTATTCATGCGCTCACTAATAATGCAAGTAAAAAACATGATGCGTTGGAACTACATTTTTTTTAACAGAAGCTCGTATCCTGCGCAGCTTACAGAAGTGGAACGAGCAGAGAGGATGTGACATCATCAGGGTCACAGCCAATATCAGTGGGCAAGAACAGGAAGTGGAACTACTGAATGAATAAATAACAAATCTCTTCATTTTTATTTTACAGTTCCTTTATCTGAGTCCAGCTCCACTGCAGGTACGGACTCCTCTGGATGGTGTAGGAGAGAGTTTGGGAGATAAAACCTGAGGCTGAGCTCAGAGCCCTGTCAATCACACAAACCCTTTCTCATGCCCAATAAAGAAAACAATGCATTTTAATTAATTTTAATTTTGTTGTTTTAGGTACTCCTGCAATGACTACACAACCAAAATCACAGCCAGGTAAAGTTGCCCAAGGAGTCATTTACACAGTGAAAAGAGGACCTCACGACTAATTTCAGCTGTTGGGACTAGCTTTTCCATGAATGCTCTGTTTTGCATTTCTACCATATAAATGGTGGTGGCTGTTTGCCTGGGTAGGTTGCTAAGTAACACTCAGTATTTGAGTGTTAACACACAACTGCTTCTTGCAGTTTTTTGCCTGTTGGCAACAGTACCTCTGCATTAATGCTTTAAGACTGAATGTAATCCTATAGGTTTCTATCTAACAATAAACATGATGTGGCTCTCTAAGCTTGCTGAATGCTGGTACCAAGCTAGCAGTTTGCTTAATTTAAATAGCCAATGTCCTTGAACAGAAAAGAGAGAACACCCACGTTCTAGTACAGATAGCACAGGCTTAACTGAAGTTTACTCGCTGGAAAGTTAACCATGCACTTGCTCTCAGGCCACCTTTTTATGTTGTAGTGGGTATCTTGTGGAATGACTCAGTTTGCTTAATGCAGACAGTTGCTCTGCTTTAATAGGTCGCTGGATGGCTGGCTGTATAAGTACAGTACTGTAGGTGGAAACACAGCTGAGTGGTCAGTGTAAGTAGAGTTGAGGCAGTGTGCCATGTTCTCTGCTGAAGCCCAACCCCTTGCCTTCCCCGTTTTGCAGTTGTGTTCAAACAGCCAGTGCCCGGATCAAAGGAGGCTCCGCCCAGCCCGTCTATCCCAGCAGTGGCCTTCCTGGTGATGGGGGCGCTGTTGTTCCTGCTGCTGGCAGTGCTGGGTGTTCTGCTGTTCCAGAACAGAGCGCTGAAGAGAGGTAGGGGGCGGACGGGCGCTGGGTGAACCGCCATCACACGCCGAGTGTGACTGAAGAAGCCTCTCCAGTGATCAGCTCAGTGGGTTAACCACGCAGCTCTGAATGGGGGCTGATGGGAGGCTCGCCCAGTTAAGACCCTGCGCCAGTGCGTGTGGGTGGGCCCCGCAGTGTGGGGCCGAGTCCTCCATCACCAGCTGCCCTGAAAGCAAGGAGACAACCGGGTGATGCGTGATTGGCTGCAGTGTTCCCGAGGGAGGGATTTGGTTGGCATGCTGACCTTGTCTTTTTGTGCACCAGTGCCCCCTGTGGTCGATCACATTCCTGCAGTCTGCCTGAATCAGTTATCCGTTATGTGATAAAAGGTTGGACTGATCTCAGATCAGCAGTCCTACAGGGCCCTGGTCTCTGACAGGTGGCTGGTGTATGACGGTAGCTGTGTGCTGTAACTCTGCTGCTCATGCAGAGAGAAATGTTCTCTCTGAGAGGAGACTTTGACTCTGTGATTCTCTGTCTCTGCTCACACAGCCCTGTCTGAATGGGACCACGCCCCTCTGCACGAAGCCGTCTACGAGGAGATCGAGTACAAACTAGCTAGAGGAGGAACCTACAGCGCCCCCCGGTGGGGTGAGTGAATCAGATCTGTCCTCCTCGTGCTTCACAGTAAAGTCTTAAACACTCTGTAGAAGACCTCCTCAGAGCATGTGTGGTGTGGGCGGGGTTGGGACACACCCTCTCTCCTGTCCACAGGGAGTGGCCTATCAGAGGATCCGCCCTCTGGGTATGAAGACGTGGAGGACGGCGAGGGACACTCCCTCTCAGGTAAGGGGGCGGAGCTCTGTGGAGCTCTCAGTGGGTGTAGGTGGTGGTGCTGTGGCTCCAGGGTGATTTTGGGAGGGGTGGAACTCCTGAGTGCTCCTCAGAGTTTTGGTGGCTTGTGTAACAGGATCACTGGCTTTGAACAGGACAGCTGTGTAGTAAAATGGTGAGAGAACTGGGCTCAAGTTTGCAGGTTCAATTTCCCTGAAAGGACACTGCAAGGTACTTAATCTGAATTGCTTCACAATACATCCAGCTGTATAAATGGATACTATGTAATGAAAAAGCTGAATAAGAGTGTCTGGTAAATGTCTGTAATATAATCATATTGTAGATATGGTGTTTAATCATGACATATATTTATTAAAATAGCCGTTATGGGTACGTGGGGATAGACTGTTAATCCGCTACTTCTACCCCTCAGGAGCACTGAAATAGTGCTCTTCAGGCCTCGTAGATTTCTAGGTAGTTACAGACGTCCTCCAGCAGGTGGAGCTGCGCTCCTCTGTGTTCTGTCTCTCTGTTACCACCGGGTCGGGTTGGTTCCTGTGGGACTCAGTGGTGTGGATTCCCCAGCACCCACATACCAAGGTTTAAATATGGGGTCAGTTAGACTGTCCCCACACCGTCAGGCAGCCGTGACTGCAGTGTGCAAACACAGCTAGCTGAAGTGTTATTCAGTGCTGCTCTGAAGGGCCCCACTGTCCTGCTGTGTGACAGTCCTGAGATTCAGCCACAAGTTCCCAGAAGTCTCCTTGCTTTCAGGGGACCTGGTGATGAAGGACACACCGGAGAACTATGATGATGTCATCCCAGTGGATAAGCATCGAAACAGTGTGGCAGGTGAGTGTTTTGATTGGTTGGTGGGATGATTCAATATTTTTTCAGTATCCTCATGAATACATTTAATTGCATTCATTATTATATTCTGTACTTAGTTTTTCGTGTTAATTTTCCAATCTCCCTTGGCCTTTTTAGATGAATAAAACATGCGCATTAATGGAATTATTTCATTACATAGAACATTTCTTGCAGTTGACTTGTTTTGTTGTCCAGTCTTAGACATGGAAATTACTTTTAAAGTTGTTGCCCCGATAATTATTGTAACCAGTATAACCACCAAAACCAATATAGCTATCATGAGCACTATAACCAGTGTGCCCAGTTTAACCAGCACTGCTGCTGCTTCTCTCTGTCTGTTTAAGGGGAGCTGGTGGAGGGAGATGCACCAGAGCACTATGATGATGTCATCACTATGCAGCCGGGCCCAGACACTTTTCCAGGTTGAGTTTCTCTTTACAGACAGAATGTTGGAGTGAAACACAATGTCTGTCACTGAATTCACTGTGTTCTGCTCTGGTGCTTTTCTGTGTCTCTGGCTGCAATCATGTGATTTATTCATTATTAATGTAATATTTATATTTTAGATTATGATGTTTATTATTCTATTTAATGAATTTTATAGATTAAGACACTATCCTGTGTTAAAAATCGTTACTTCCGGACTATGTCATTTGTACTTCCTGTCTGTGTAATTTGTGAAAATCATTGCCATGGGCTACTTCCTGTCTGTGTGGTTTGTTACAGGGGATCATGTGACAGACACAGAGGAGAATTATGATGATGTCCTGGCTCTGGACTGGATTCAAGTGGGTGAGTCTATACAAAGTGAATCACTCTGTATAACATGAATAACTACAAGCTTTTATGGTTTAATAAAAATTCATCAATCCATCCCATTATATTTTATATACTGGTTTTTGGAATTCAGATTGCTTCATGGGCAATTATGAGAATATGCACATTCCATTCCACCTGCAAACTTTTCTGAAAGTAGACATTTTAGTGTAGACATGACCCTATGAAAATATTTTGATTGTAACTTTTTCTTTCAGTATAGAATTACAAGATCACAGCAGGTATTTGGTGAAAATGAGCCTTTCCCTGACTGTGTCTGTCTGTCTCCTGATCCATCCCTGTAGGGGAGAGTGTTCTGGCTGAAACCCCTCCAGCTCCCAGTGGGATGGACTATGATGATGTAGGGGAGTAGCCTCCTGAAAGAGGAGGAGCACTGTGAGATTGACAGTTTTAACTTTGGAAGTGTCCACCCACAAGTTTGGATAGAAGAACTTACATGGACTCCTTTATCCTACACATCTCAAGCAAAATGTTTTAATGTCATAAAACCATATCCCACTAGATCAGTTATTCATGAATTTATAATTCACCCAAAATTATTTACTGTGGACTCCTTAGCACATTCATAAATTAGGACACTGGAAATGCTGGTACTTGTATACATTGAGAACAATAGCTTGCATTCACTGACACAATGAGACAGTTACTTTTTCTGACCAAGATGATGATGTACAGCTCAAACTACATCAAGTCAGTACTGGCCACTTCAATATGAAATGAATGCATCAACATTTTGGAATGTAAAAATGAAAACTGTGCTTTAGCCTGTGTAAGCTTTTGCTTTAGATTTGTTTGTATTTACATCAAACCATTTCAGTTTTGGCTGCTGTGTTCATCATGTGCAGGTCAGAGCTGTCCATGTTGGCTCTCTGATTGACACATGGAAGGGTAGCCAGACAGCACTTATCCAGCATCCCAACATGCTCATTTGCAAGATCACATTTTTAAATATGCTTTTATTGCACATAGCTGATGAGTTTGTTCATCTTTCCATCTGAGCAGAAGATGAACAAGGCAGTAAGTCTCCGCTGGCTGCTTTGTTACTATTCAAAACTATTTCAGTACTACTTATTTCATACTGCTTTCATTATTTCTCAAATTAGTTTAATTTTTTTTAACAAAAAATATTTTTTTAACTACTTTTATATATATATATATATTGATGCTAGATCTTGGAGAATTATACTGCTTTTCATAGACAAGATTTTATAAAAATGAAATATTATATTTTGCTAAAATGCTCACAATGTATTTCTTAGCCTTCTTAAGCAATACCTGTATTTTTAACAGCTGTGTGTCAATAAGATATTTTTTAATAAAGCTGAAAGACTGATTGAACTTTGCTCTCTCATTTCCTTTTATTTCTATTCTACATTAATGTATTTGTTCATTCATTTGAAAATATGCAGGGATAGGTATAGTACACAATTTTAGATTGTTTGCAGATTTATGACACTGAAATAGAGGAAGAGAAACATAACAGCAGCCATACCACCCTGCACCCTGCTCCTGCTGAATGGCTGAAGCTACACAAGTGTGGGCTTTGGGTGGGAGACCACCGGGGGAAACTAAGTTTCTTAAAATTAAACCAAATTTAAATTAATTGCAGTTCTAAGAATCCCTCCCCGTCCCATCCCTCTGGGCATATCTCTTTATCCTCACAGATCGTACTTTCCCCCTTTTATTTTATAGTCGTTCCCCTCAATTAATTCTCTCAGTGAACACTCCGGCATCTCTGGCGGTTTATATTCAATTCCGTGCTCAACATTCTACGCGCGCTCGCCCGGTTCGACTCGCTACTCCTGCCGTTCCAGCCCAATAAAGCTAGAAGACAGCGCTACTCTTGTTTATTCTGATCATTATTTGCAGCATTTCATGGGACACATTCTCTTGACCTGCTTTAATACTGAGCTTGCCAACAGAAGCCTGGTTTTGTCCCAATGGCCAGCATTTCCACATGTTCACTGTACTGGGATTTTTACTGACACCTAGTGGTTAAAATATGCAAAACCTTAACAACACCAACACGTCCTGTCTGCATCTCCCATTCCCAGTCACAGCGATATTGCCCCAACTGTCCCAATTTCACTCCACACTCTATTGCCCCAATGCCGTAATATAGATGTTCTCATCTTATCCCTTTTGAAAATCTAATAATCTTTATTTAATCAGACAGTTAAGTGAGTTCTCTTTTGCAGTGACAACCTGGGGAATCAGCGTGTGGGGATTTAAAGGTGTGTAATCACTCAGATATGGAGGATGAGTTGGTGGTCAGATGTTTGTGGTACCTGGACCTCTAGGTGAGAGAGACACCTGTGGCCAATGACCATACCACCACTGTCTGTGTTAATGTGTGGCTTTTGTCATTTAACTATACCCTCCTACAAGACAGAACAGAATGTAGGAGAGCAATGAGAGGCCACTAATTAAATAAATAAACTGCACGGATGAATAACCTTAAACTCGCCTCTCCTGGTTTTAATGTTTAAGTCTCTATGTCTGTATGATATGTCCTGCTGTCGGCTGCCCTGTCTTGGCTGATGCAGTACATATCTGTGTCCAGATGAGGTCAGCAGAGGTCATGTTTCACTGTCAGCCAAAACTAAGAGCAAGAGGGGTAAAAAAAGGAGACTGCAACAATGATTATAAGAAGATTCCCAGTGTGAAAACATCATAGGTGGAACCAGTCCACAGAGAAAGTGCCCGTCCTCCACTGACTAGTTTGCTATCAATAGTTAAAGATGAGCTAAATGGCAATAGGGAGCTAATGGGGAATCTGTCAAAGCAAATAATCAGTGTTTGGGCAGATTATTGCCTGTGGTATTAAACTATGGTAAAATAGACTGCCCGTGTATATTAACTTAATACATGGTTCAGAAGAGCGAGGTCACCCATCCAGGCCTCCAGATGATAGGTGTTTGACCCCGGAGAGGTTCAGCTCTGGAGCAAAATGCAGTGTGAATATTCCCTTTCCTCTGACATCATGCTTGAGTCACCGAGTCCTCCTGCTGTTTGTCTCGTCTGTGTGATTGGGGGGAGTGGGGAGAGGGGGAGGGTTGTCTGGGGAGAGGATTGCCTAATGTGTCTGAGGACTCAATCTTGAAAGAATTGCAGATGTCAGCAACCTTCCTCTCAAACAAGGTGGCAGAGTTGGGACACATGTGGTACCCCCACACAGTGAGGAAGATGATGAGGGAGGAAGAAGAGCCCAGTGATCACAGTTTGAGTTTAGTTGCATTTTGAGGTCAACAAGTCTCATAATCAACCACAAAATGGCCCCAGATACCAACAAGCTTCCTCTCCTAAACACTGTTTAAAGATATTGTGTTGAAGAAGACATCTGAAACCCCCAAAGTGGATGCTGTAACTCTAACTCCTAAATAAGTATGAAATATTAACTGAAATATAATTTACACACGGAATATGTTGCCTGAGGTGTACGTTCTGAGAGAAATCAGCATGACTCTGATAGGCCCACATGACCTAACCTGACCTTTAACTGTGACACTGAGGAGCTTGCAGAGGGACTTCAACCCCCTCTAGTATCGCAGAGTATCCGAACGTAAACACAGCTGCCGGAAGTTGTACTGGTTATCATGTACGTCTCATTCATCTGCATTTGAGTGACAAGCTTCTCTCTCCTCTGCAGAGGAGCTGCGGGTAAGAGACGCTCGCGTGGTTTCTGTGCTTTGATCGCGCGCTCGCGTGGGAAGCAAAGCTAGCCTTCATAAATGATAAATGATGCTTGCAATCCTACTCATGTTAGCTAGCAAGCAAATAACAAGAAATCAAGCTTGTTCTAATGAAAAACGTTTCAGCTAAAGTTAATAATACAGTAATTACTTTCTAGCCAGCTTTTCAGGTTAAAATGATTGTGGTTATGTTCAGTTTAATTCGTTCAAAATCAAAACACGACAGGCAAGAAAACATTGGTAGGTAGCTAACAAGCAAACCTAGTCTTACAATCAAGGTTATTTGATGCTTACAATCCTACTCAAGTTAGCTAGCAATGCATTTATTACTTTCTAGCCAGCTTGCCAGGTAAAAATTAACTGTGGCAATTCCTTATGACAATTAATTATTTTCCACCACGTAAGTAATTCAGTTCATGTAAACCGTTGATACACACTCCTCTCTTGAGCGTCTAGCAGCGATTATAGCCTAACTATCGAGATTCTAAGTAACTGGAGATAAAACTTTTTTTTGTACTCCACGTAGACCATAAACCATTGAATATAAAAACGACTCGAAGTCGACGTACGACCCAAAGGCCAATGCGGCGTCTATGTATATCTCATAAAAAACACGTTTTCAACGTACAAAAATGCCAAGTTACTCACACATACAAGACATACACCGTCTATAACTCATTCAGACTG
Source organism: Anguilla anguilla (assembly GCF_013347855.1). NCBI lineage: Eukaryota > Metazoa > Chordata > Actinopteri > Anguilliformes > Anguillidae > Anguilla > Anguilla anguilla. The sequence continues at coordinate 72,432,457 of NC_049202.1, read as the reverse complement.
CCAAAATATAGGCCTGCCATTAAAACTATTGATATCAAAATGACGCCAAGTTACTGTACTACAAACAATATAGGCTATCTTGCCTCAACGAAATGAAATAAGATGTATTCCAAAGTAATGCTACCCAATATTTCCTCAATTCTTTCAAGTCACTTGCCAAAACTGGGACCTTGCCCACTAGGCCACAGGCAGACTAGCTGTTTAAACTGGAAATGTTTCAGAGTAAAAAGGTATGGGTATTTTGCGTGTGTATACGAGTTTTTGATTGGGTCGTGTAGGTGAAGATTTGGCCTGTGTCGGTAAAATGTTCAATGGGGAGACATGTTGTAAGTCGGATAGGCGGAAGGAAAATAATAATGAGAAGAAGAAAAAGGAGTAAACACAAAATCCCCTTAGTTTGGGGCTTCATTGTGTGGACATGTGAAGTTGTTTATGAAATCTGTCTGTTGAAATGGGGTCAGAATGTACAGAATTTAATATTTTTAAGGGCTGAGTGTCTGTGGCTGTTGTGGTTATTTCTGTGGGAAACCCTGCAAACCCTGAAACTCTCTGTGCTGTATAGGTATGGGACATGCCCCCGGATGGCATACCTGCCATCCCAATATGTCTATGACACAAACTGTAGCACGATGTGTTCTGAAACAAGACTGCATTTGTTACCAAGGCCGAAAACCATAGACAGACTTTTGGAGGCTCTCAGCACGAGCTCAATAGATCCTCACCGTAGTTTTAAACTATATGGTCAATATTTACGTAGGGCCCATTTTCTTAAAAGCACTATCGTTTTAGAAAGGACTGTAGTTGTGATGAAGTATTAAACAGTTCGTGCTTCATGTCAAATAACTGCACTGAACTTCTTCGGAAACGTGTAGTCTGCAGCCTTTTCTTCATTTTCCTTTCACTGGCCTGGCCAATCGGTGCTCAGCTTTTCTTTACCCAATGACGTCATTACAGTTCGACGGCGGTAAAGTTGAACAAGACTTCCGGGAAGGCTGTGAGTACAGCTCCGTAAAGCTAGTGTCAAAATTTTATGAATTTTTTCATTATGTATTTTGCAGCGATACAAGTATTCGATGTCCACTGATCCGTAAGTATTTTAGCAAGTATTTCTTTGTGGTGAAAGTTCACCTTTGCCGTCGTGGTGAATAAGGATAATGAGGATAAAATGCCTACTGCTCAAGTTAGCTTGTTGAATTTAAGTTGTCCTTGACAATAACTCAGCTGGAACGGTTATTAGCTGAAATGTTAGCCACCTTTATTTTAAAGAAAAATGTGACGCAATGTGATGTATTTATAATGTCTGCTAAGTGGCTATACATATTTATTTTTCCATACGTAGGATTTTTGGGTGTAAATATAAAAGCTATTGTAGCTCATCCATTAAGCATTGTGACGAAGCACACAGATTGTTATCTGCCAAGTATCTGAGACCTCCTCTGAGTAATAGCGAATAGTGTACATTAAAAGCTGATTAATTGATTAAATCAGCTGAATTGGTAACGTCCGTCGGTACGATGCTTATGCTAATCATTGGAAAGATGCAACGGTATGATGAACAGTGCGGCGAGCGGAATAATGCGCGTGCTGTGCGTCAGTGCGCTGCAGGAGAGCTGAACGGGGGGAGTGGCCGCGTTCTCAGTCTGAGTGCTGCGGGACCAGCTTGGACTCCTCAGGAGGAAGAGCTGCACGTGGAGGATGAGGGATTTGAAGATGTGGACGACAGGGACCCAACGGCCCATCATTCTGCAGCACCATCAAGTAAATCACCCACCCACCCTGCAGCCCTGAGGCCTGTCCCCAGTACCCCCACCAAACAGAGCACTCCTCCCCAGTCTGCCACTGCTGCTCCACCTGGGACAGACCCTCTGGTAAGATTTCACTGTTAAAGTTACAATCTCGAAGATTTCCATTTCGTTCTCTTTGGCGGTACCAATGGCGAAAAGCAGTAATTGCAGGTGTGTTTTTGCACCTCACTTCCCAGAGATCCAACCGGATCCAACCAGTGTCGCCTGTGTGACGTCAGTCAGTTTGCACCTGGGCCACGCCAACCATCACACTATTTACTGAATAAAAAATGGTTGTTATAAAAGTAACGTTATGTACATACACATTCATTGTCTAACATTAGCCTAACTTAAGCTGTCTTTACACTGCCGAGCTGGGTTAAAATGCTGTAGCAGACCTGGGGTAGAATTAGTGATGATCAATTTCCACAGACGTTCTTTATCCACCTTTTGCCCGGTATGAAAATCTTTACACTGCAGAGAAGAATTTGCGGTATTCGCTGTGGCTCGTGCAATTATGTATTTCGTGCACAATAAACAGTCTTTCTCATGAATGATTGTTCTGTGATATTTTTTCGAAACAACTGCCCTGCAAAATGTTACCCCTGGTGTTTCTGGTTTTGCTAGCTAAACTGTTCGAGAATAAAGCTGAGCTGGGTGTTAAATTAGCAATCAGAAAAAGAATAATAAAATAAAAACAAAGGAGATTTCACCAAAAAAGGGCAAGGCTGAACATATGAAGAAGCGTAATAAAATAATAACAACGCTATTCCATACTGCTGTATTCTTTTATTTACTTTTCTCTGACTTGACATCTTTATACAGAAATCAGTTCCAGCTCTGCACCACCTATACCCCGCGTTAATGCTCTGTGTAAAGACGGCTTTATTCCGATCATTAGCCTATAATATATTGATGAACTTGATGGAAATGTAAATAACGGTAACGTTAAGGCCAGTTCAGATCAATGATTCGCAACGAGACAAAACGGTTTTAGAATGTTGCAGAGAAAAGTGCTGCGGTGTGAACTGGTTAGTTGCAGAGCGTCTGAAGCCGTTGCCTGGGGTCTCAAAAGACCCACCTTGTCAAATCGCCAAGTGCAGTTAGAACATTTACAATCAGACGTCTTGGAATTTTGCAAGTTGCATCCAGTCTCGTTGCGAATCATTAATCTAAACTGACCTTTAGTTAGCTACATTGCAACGTTGCAACAAGGTAGCATTGCATTTTAGAGACGTTTTGCGAGGTCGGTACCAGTCGGTAGCATTAGCTAGCGTTTTTTCTAATTGTTAGCTGACATTAGATTGTGTTAATTACATTAGCTAGCTAGCTAACGCAACGTTACCTGATATGAGAGATGGCTACTGTGCGCAACTTTGCCTGAACTAATGTTGCCTTTCTTGACATGGTCCGGTAGCTAGCGTTAGCTGTGCAAATAGCTAGGCTATGTAATTTAGTAACGTTGCATTGTCATCCAATGTAATATGAAATCTACATCAACAAATAATATGACCTCTCATGTTACACAAAAACATTTTAGGGTTCCATAACCCCCCCTTTCTCTGTTATTGTAATGCTAGCAGACACCGGAAAAAACAGTACGCCGCTCACACACAAGTGAGTTGAAGAGCAAGCCTGTTGCGTTAGCTCCGTCTACCCTCTCTGGCGAACCAACCACTGATGGGTGATGGAAAACGCGTCACTAACTATGCGCCGCTTGTGATTTTTTCCCGGGAATGTCGCCACAGACACCCAGTTCTTTAATCATAATTTATAATAATAATAATAATAATATAAATTAATATAATAATAGGCTCAATCGCCATTGTGTTACCTAATTCGGCAATTGATAGTGACTTAACAGACATTTATTTTAATGAAAATCTTCCAGTTTATTACTTTAACACACAGCACTGGCTTTGTGTGTTAAATGTTTCACTATGAACCCATAGAAGTCTTATATTTTGTTAAATGTTGCACTATTAACAAATGTCTTGTTGTAGAACCTACTGTGGCAAACACGCCTGCCACAGGCCACCGAAGTGGCTTTCTTTGGGGCCCTCCAGCACAGAGACACAGGGAGATGATGTTAAAACAGTCCACATTTATTCCACGAGGGTTTGGCAAGATGGTAACGCCAAATGAGCAGATGTAAAAACCCTGTCATGACAGAGAGCTCCTGGTGTGGGTGGGGATGGCAGATTTAACCTGTGCGCAGTGATTACCTCACTACGCACAGGTGCAGCCACTCCTGTTCCTGGGTCCAATTAGCCTGGCCAATTATCTAATTCTTAACCAATTATCCAATTGGCCAGGTCTAATTAGCTTGACCCAGGGCAGGTGTGGCTGCTTAAACCAGCCATCCCCACACCACACCTACATTTCTCCATGGAAAGAAAAACTAAAATCCTAATTTTTCCTGTTAAAATGAGTGTAGCGGTGTTACGGCCTGGCTCGAAAAGCCATAACAAGTCCAATTACCCAAAAACACAATCAAAAAGCTGATTTAAAAACACAAACCCAGACATTTATTAGAATAACAAACAAATCACAAACTAAACGAAGGAAAACCCACAAAGTTCAAACAAAACGATCTTCACAAAAACTACAAACCCAAAACTACAAACCCAAAACCACAAATCAAACCACAAACCACACACAAAAGAAAGATGAAAGAAGATCTCAAAGAAAGACTCTCTACCCAAACCACAAACGCAAAAGCCCCAAAAGAAACTGTCCCCTGCCTCATACTACTGGGCTTATATTGGGCCACAGGCAGGTGGAGGCAATCAAGCGATTAGGCAGTTTGGTAATTACCTCCACCTGCACTACCCAGACCAGCAGAGGCAGAGGACGTAACAAGAGGTTGGTCAGTCTGCTGGGTTGCCCACCTTGTTACTTTTTTGTTTGACCATCATTGTCATAATTATTCTTTTTAAACCTTTTATAAAAATGCATATATTCACTAAAATTCAGTCTTTCGCTGTGTTATTACATCCTATTTTCATGTCTTTTACTTGCTTTATGCACCTCCTAGACCTGGTCATCCTGAGGGATTGCTCCTCCTCCGATCCCACGGTGACCCCTCTGCACCAGTCTGACCACCATTTCATTTCCTTCTCCCTCCCTCTTGCTCCCCTCCCTCCCTCCCCTTCATCCACTCCTACTGTCATGGTCCGCCGTAACCTCCGCTCCCTCTCTCCCTCCTCTCTCGCTTCTAGTGTCACTGCTTCACTCCCCCCTCTTGAATCCTTCTCCAACCTTCCCACTGACTGCATCCTCCGCTCTGTCTTCCTCGCTCTCCTCAGCACTTGACTCTCTCTGTCCTCTAGTCTCCAGGCCGGCACGCTCGTCCCCTCCCAGTCCGTGGATGTTTGACCCCCTCCGAACCATCCGGGCCAGCCTACGTGCAGCAGAGAGGAAGTGGAGGAAATCCATGGCTCAATCTGACCTGTCTGCCTACCAGTCTCTGCTAGCTGCATTTTCTATTGCTGTAACCTTTGCTAAAATGAATTATCAAACAAAAATTCATAAATCTGCCTCTAACCCTCATAAACTGTTCTCCATTTTCTCTTCTCACCTCAGCACTCCTCCTCCCCCACCTCAGTCCTCCCTTGCTGCAGATGACTTTGCGGTTTTCTTTGATGAGAAGATTGCAGACATCTGCAGCTCCTTCATGTCCACCGCCACCCTTCCCCACTCCCCCCTCTCTGTTCCCTCCCCTTGTTTCTCCACTTTCTCTCCCCTCACTGACTCTGATGTTTCCCAGCTCCTACTCTCCCACCGCCCTACCACCTGTGCTCTTGACCCTATCCCTTCCTCTCTCCTCCAGACTATCACACCTGACATCCTCCCGTTTGTCACCTCCCTTGTGAACTCCTCCTTGTCTTCTGGATGTTTCCCCTCTTCCTTCAAGCTGGCCCACATCACCCCACTGCTGAAGAAGCAGTGAACGAGCTGCTTCTAACTAACTCTCCTCTTTTCTCTTGCTGAACAACCTCCTAGACCCCCACCAGTCCGGCTTCAGACCTGGCCACTCGACAGAGACTGCACTCCTCTCAGTCAGTGAGTCGCTTCACGCCGCACAAGCAGCCTCCCGTTCGACCGTCCTGGTACTCCTAGACCTTTCTGCTGCCTTTGACACAGTCGACAACCCCATCCTCCTGTCCTCCCTGGCAGCTATGGGGATCTGTGGCACAGCACTAGACTGGATTGAGTCCTAACTCTCCGGTCACTCCTTCCATGTTGCCTGGGCCGGTGCAGTATCGGCACCTCGCCCCCTTGCCACAGGAGTTCCCCAGGGCTCAGTCCTTGGTCCCCTCCTGTTCTCCCTGTACACCCAATCTCTTGGTCCTGTAATCTCTGCCCATGGTCTGTCTTATCATTGTTATGCCGATGACACCGAACTCTTTCTCTCCTTCCCCCCCTCTGACACACAGGTCTCCGCTCGCATCTCTGCTCGCCTGAGGGACATCCAGAGCTGGATGGATAACCACCATCTTAAGCTGAACCCAGGTAAGACAGAGATGATCTTCATCCCTGCTCCATCCTCTAACCTCCTTGACTTTTCTATTTCCCTAGGGGACACCGTGGTGTCATCATCACCCACCGCAAAAAACCTTGGAGTGGTGATGGACAACAGACTGTCCCTCTCCCAGAACATCGCGCTGGTGAGTCGAACGTGCAGGTTCTTCCTGTACAACATTGGGAGAATCCGTCCCTTCCTCACCACCTACGCAACCCAGCTCCTGGTTCAAGCGATGGTCCTGTCCTGCCTGGACTACTGAAACTCGCTGCTGGCTGGTCTGCCAGCATCCGCCATCAGACCCCTGCAGCTCATCCAGAATGCTGCAGCTTGTCTGGTCTACAACCTCCCCAGACATTCCCATGTCACCCCCCTGCTCACTGACCTCCACTGGCTGCCTGTTATGGCTCGCATCAAATTTAAGACTTTGGTGCTTGCATACCAGGCAGCTAAGGGGTCAGCACCAGGATACATCCAGAGAATCATCAGACCCTACACACCAGCCAGACCTCTCCGTTCTGCCACCTCTGGACGCTTGGCACCTCCCCCTCTTCGTATCTGTACTTCCCATTCGCGTCTGCTGTCTGTCCTGGCCCCTCGCTGGTGGAATGACCTTGGTGGTCAGAACGGCAGAGAATCTGACTACCTTCAAGCGCAGACTAAAGACTGATCTCTTCAGGCTGCACCTCTCCCCACCCCTCCCTAGCCTCTAGTTTAGCTCAATGTACCTAGTTAGGCTAATGCGATCACGTTAGTTTTGTATTTGGCAGGATTGTTTTGTCTGATTCTGATTAGGCAAATGTGATTTCAGTGCTAGTTTTGTACTTGGCAGGATTGTGTGTTTGTTTGCTGAACAGGTTACCCTACAGGGTTGGAGTCCTGTTCTATGTGGTCACTTCTGGCACTACGATCTTTACTTCACTCTAGTGTGTTTTTCTGCACCTCTGCACCTTGAACTGATGCACTTGTTGTACGTCGCTCTGGATAAGAGCGTCTGCTAAATGCCTGTAATGTAAATGTAATGTAATTTGCATTTACACTGAAAATGTATCAGGAATATTATCATTTTTTAAACAAAATGCATCAGGGCTTTGCTGCATAGGGTTTCAGACTGCACTTTGTCTTTTATTGGTTTTTTAAAATTCTTACACATTGAAAGATCATCACCTGAACAGGCCTCATACAAAAACATTAAAATCTGAAAATAAAACAACACAATAACAGTTATGATCAATTTACGAAAGTCCAAATCAAAATCAAAATCTTTGCTGTTTCAACTGTACATGGTAGATGTGTGATGGATGGGTGTCTCTCTGGGGGGTGGACTAAATGATCAGTTCTTTCCAATGGTCCACCCCCCATTTCTCTCTCGCCAGGTTTTTGTCTTTCCTAAAGGCCCAAGACTGCACTGGGTTTCAGACTGCACAGCCAAACACTGCACTGAAAACTCCATCCTTTTTAGAAACAAGCCGCTTTCTTCTTCTGTGTCTGTCAGCGCAGTGTGTCACTGGGGCGGGGTCTTCTGGTGGGAGGAGTCCTGACAGCCTGCAGTGACGCAGAGTTGGAATATATGGAGAAAATGTAAATGGCGTGCGCTGATTTGTCACTGTGGCTGTTTGAAGTGTTCCTGCAGTGCTCTTATAAGGCAGCAGTGATTGTGATTGGTGGGGGGGAAAGAGTGTGCTCTCTCAGAGGGGGGCCGGGTGTGTGCACAGGGCTCAGTCTCTCTGAGAGCTCAGAGGCGAAGGTGTGAGCATCCACTCTGCTCTGGGGAAGGTTTGGTTCGTTTGCGCTGAAGATGGAGAGATGTCTGTTCTTTCTCTCTCTCTCCTCCCTGCTCCTGCTCTCCACAGTCAGTGAGTACCAGCTTTATCCTCCTCTCCAGCTTCTCCACACTCAGGGCTCAGAGACTGGGGGTCAGGGCCAAGGGGTCAGAGGGGCAGCTCTCCAGCCAGGGCAGGGCTCCAGGCCGTCTCTAAACACCAGAGTTTACTGTAGTAATATTTCTCTGCATCATTCATGAAGCTTTCATGAAACTAATTTTATTATTAATTATTTAGGAAATGTTTCTTTATTTGATTCACTGGTATATAAAACATGATATTTGAATAATCCAGCCTAAATAAAGTTTTTTGTTTGATCATGTTTGTGTTTTAGTAAATATAAATATATGTGAATATAAAGATCTTTTTCAAGTATTGTTTTTATCGTTTCCGTGTCTATGTAATTTGGCGCCTGATAGTCATGAAACAGTCCAGGTATTAGTTGGCGTTCCCAGAAATACCTGATGTTTGCGTGAAATTTATATCATAAGTTGGCCTAATTAATATTTTCACTTTTTGTAGTTGCAAGTTGCTTTTTATTAGTGTATTTTTATAAGAACTCTTCCGTCTTTAGTGCGTTATAACGGAAGACACAAAGGAAATGTGACGTACTCTCTTCAGTGATACATTTGATGCCTTTATGGCAGCACATTAATAATATATTGCACTTATTAAAATGCTCTCATCTCATGAAACTTATTACAGCAACTTTAAAAAGAAAAGAAAAAAAAACTTGGCACATGTTAGTGCATCAGTGGTAACACCTGCTCAAACCTCAACTTCAAAAGCAGGAATGAAGCAACATTGATCCAGAGTCAGACTTCCTGTGTAATTCTTTTCAAATAACACACTCTGAACAGATAATATTCTCCACCACTGCTTACGGCTGCAAATGGAAAATATTATTTTATTTGAAACTCACATAAGTTTGAATATGTGGTCTTTTTCATGCAATATTTTACTATCAATTTAAAAACATGCAAATTTTTCAAATTAAATAATTATTGAAATTTCACGGGAAAATTTTAACGAGGACATACTCCATAGAATGAACGCTAAAAGTATAAAAGTGATTGTTAAACGGGAATTTTGTAGAGCTGAACTACTAACGTCAAATAAATATATATATAAGCTAACATTTCTAATTCGTGTTTAATCCCCATTGTGGAAACATACCATTTCACTGAAAACATATTATATGATATTAAATTGGAAGAGACTTTTATTCAAAGTAATGTACAATAAGTGCATAACAACATCGTCACTAATGTAAAATATTAAAACAGTATAATGTACATCTACATACGCCCAGGGCTGTACTTAATATCATTACATGGTTAAAATGCATTCCAGATGAATCTCCTTTTTCACTGATAAATGAGTTCTTATGAAGATGCACTGAGCTTGGTAAGAAGAATGGTCTCCTGTTGCTCGTCTGTGTCTTTTGAGTAGCCGTACTCTGCACAGCCAGCGTTTTACGATGCACAGGAGTTTATTGAGGTTCATGTCTGAGTGACCATTCAGCCAGGAAATGCAACAGAAGGTGAAAAGTCTTAGTACTGAACTGCAATAAACATGCTTGGTGTTCCAGTCTACTTCTAATGCTCTCAGTTTCTGTGGAAAGTAGACACGGGTAAGGCTGATTACATTTTGAATAGATCTGTGTCTGTACTCCACTTGAGAAATCTGCAAATGTCAAATCTCAGGTTGTTAATACCATCTCATTTGCAGCATTCGCATTTCCTATTTTCAGTGCAGCAAAACAGTTCTTATATCTGAGAACGTGAAGGGGTTTTCTCCACCTTGTGGCCAAAGTGTGCACCTGCATTCTATAGGGGCTTAAGCACCAGTGGCGTCACTAGGGTTGGTGATACCCGGTGCGGTCAACCGTTGGTGTCACCCGATTTTGTCGATGGGGGGGGGGGGGGTGCAGGCAGGTGTGGGCGCAAGAAATTTCGTGTTATGACGCCTCTGATAAGCACTGTCACACAAGTGCCATCTGCTTATTCAGTCATGTGACTGGCCTCACTGGCAGAGCTTGTGTCACTGGTGTACAGCGTACAAAGCCAGGGTAATAGAGCACAACCTAGTGGTGTGCCTGTGTTCCTGCAGACACTGCTGGGGGCATATCCTTTTCAATTCTCAGCAAAAACTTGGGGTTTACACCCATGGTAAACCAGGCTAAACATTATTGAGAATCTATAAACAGTGGTCCTACATAAGAACCAGGTTTATCTATAAGATGTTTATGTACAGCACTGTGTGCCGTAGTCTTTTCCATGTTTGGTTTATTGACTGTTCATTTCTGTTTAATTGTGTGCTGATGTGTTCCAGTCTTTTATTTTTAATTGTTTGTTTATATTGTTTGAGTGTTTCACAGTATCTTAGGCGTAAATCTTGGTTTTTGGGATTTTTATGTTTTTGGTTCTCAGCTTTTTTTCTCATAGTTTTACATTCATCATCAAACCATTTTTCATTACATTCTTATTATCATTTTTCATATTTGTGGTTTTAACTTGGATTTTTTAGCTACTTAAAAAAAATTATTCAAGTAATTTATGGCCAGGTCTACGCCTTATTTTGAGGGTTGATACTGTGTGTTTTGAAGTATTTCTATTAGAATTTTTATTTAATCACTGCCAATTGCCTCTTTGTATAATTGTGTGCTGTTTGGAGCCCATCTGTAGAAAGGATTGAGGTTATGTATGTGTGTCGGACTTCTGTGTTCTCTTCATGAACTCAGTGATCTGACTGTGATCTGATAAGGGTGTTTGTGGTCTGCACAATATTTAATCAATAATTAAAATATAATTTTAGAATATTAATTATACATATACATTTATACTTAGCCAATTATTCTGCTGATTATGTTGAGGAGTTGCCATATTTCTCCCATCTGAGAACTGGCCAGGGTCCTTGGTGTTGCAGCTGTAGTGGAGGTTGCTCTGCCTCTCATGTTGTGGATTGATAGGTGGTTCCAATGCCTCCTTCAGATCAAGTTTCTATTGACTTTGAGTGCAATAGTAGGATACAGGACCTGGGGGTTTTTCAGGATAGGTGGTGCCATGGGGAGGCTGAGTGTAGTCTAGCGGGTGGAGATTTAATATTTAACAACATACTAAGATGAGGGTGTCACAAATGGTCATAGGTTTATTTTTGTGGAAGCTTGCGTTCCATTGCTTTGTTCGACTTCTATTTCTCTTTTCCTTTTCCCTATTTGATCGGTTCGTTTTTTTGTGTCTTGGTATTGTTGTTCATTTTGATATGGTGATTTCTTTATTTTATCTGCTTTTGTTGTTGCCGATTGACTGTATGTATTGTGAAATAAAGGTTTGTTAAAACTCAAACTCCCCCCCTCTCTCTCTCTCTCTCTCCAGGCAGTGAGGATGTGAGGCTGGTGAATGGAGGCAGCCCCTGTGCTGGGAGAGTGGAGGTTAACCGTCAAGGAGAGTGGGGGACAGTGTGTCATTGGGACTGGGATATGACAGATGCTGGGGTGGTGTGTAGACAGCTGGGCTGTGGAGATGCTGTAGAAGCACCAGGGAATGCTCACTTTGGCCCAGGGTCTGGGAGAATATGGATGAGTGATGTGTCCTGCACGGGATCAGAATCCACACTGATTGAGTGTCGGTCACCAGGATGGACTTTACAGTACTGTGATCATGGAAAGGATGCTGGAGTGATCTGCTCAGGTAGGACTCAGTGTTATTCAGCTCTTACCAATGTTCTTATACCAACAGGACTTTGGATTTAAATGAGGATATATTAGTTTCATAAATGCATGTATTATTACATAACTAAAACATTACATTACATTACATTATAGGTTCTTAGCAGACGCTCTTATCCAGAGCGACTTACAACAAGTGCATTACAAAACTCAGAGACAAGTGCTTTACAACATTCCTGCAAGAGAGCTACAATAGGTATAACTTTGCTTAGGTATAAGTGTGAATTGTACACCCTAATTTTTTTTTTTTTTTTTTTTTAGAAAAAAAATGTTAGAGGGTAGTGGGGGGTGATGAGGTGAGATGTAGCTTGAAGAGGTGAGTCTTCAGTCTACGTTTGAAGACGGCCAGGGTCTCTGCTGTTCTGACTTGCACAGGAAGGTCATTCCACCACCGTGGGGCTAGAACAGACAGGAGGCGTGACCGGGTGCTGGTGCGAGCCGGGGCAGGGACCAGGCGACATGTGGCAGCAGAACGGAGAGGTCTAGCTGGGGTGTAGGGTCTGATGAGTTGACGTAGATAGGGAGGGGCTGACCCCCTGGCTGCTTTGAAGGCAAGCACTAATGTTTTAAATTTGATGCGAGCCATCACGGGGAGCCAGTGGAGGGTGGTGAGCAGGGGGGTAACGTGGGAATGTCTGGGGAGGTTGAAGACCAGACGCGCTGCTGCGTTCTGGATGAGTTGCAGGGGTCTAATAGATGATGCTGGGAGGCCAGCAAGCAGGGAGTTACAGTAGTCCAGGCGGGACAGGACCACTGCCTGGACGAGGAGTTGGGTTGAGTAAGTTGTGAGGAAGGGGCGGATCCTCCGGATGTTATACAGGAAGAACCTGCATGAACGTGTCACTGCTGAAATGTGCTCGGTGAGGGACAGTCTGTTGTCCATCACCACGCCAAGGTTTCTAGTTGAGGGTGATGGTGTGAGGATGGTATTACCTAGGGAGATAGAGAGATCAGAGAGAGGGGAGTTAAGAGCCGGAATATAAATGAGCTCTGTCTTACCTGGATTGAGCTTGAGATGGTGGCGGACCATCCAGCTCTGAATATCACTCAGGCAGGCAGTGATGCGGGCTGAGACCTGTGTGTCAGAGGGTGGGAAGGAGAGAAACAGTTGTGTGTCATCAGCATAGCAATGGTAAGACATACCATGAGCTGTGATGACAGGGCCAAGGGACTGGGTGTAGAGAGAGAAGAGGAGAGGACCAAGGACCGAGCCCTGTGGGACTCCGGTGATGAGGGGGTGTGGCGCAGATACTTTACCAGCCCAGGCTACCTGGAAGGAGCGATCTGAGAGGTAAGACTCAATCCAATTGAGGACTGTGCCACAGATCCCCATTGCAGATAGGGAGGACAGGAGGGTGGGGTGGTCGACTGTGTCGAAGGCTGCCGATAGGTCCAGAAGTAATAAGACGGAGGAGAGGGAGGCTGCTCGGGCTGCGTGGAGAGCTTCGTTGACAGAGAGGAGTGCGGTCTCTGTCGAGTGGCCTGGTCTGAATCCAGACTGATGGGGATCGAGGAGCTCATTCTGTGAAAGAAACACAGAGAGTTGATTTGATGCAGCACGTTCAATGGTTTTTGACAGAAATGGAAGGAGAGATACCGGTCTGTAGTTCCCAATGATGGAGGGGTCTAGTGTGGTCTTTTTCAGGAGGGGGGAGATGAGGGCCTTCTTGAAGGTTGACGGGAAGCAGCCGGATGTCAGGGAGGAGTTAACCAGGGAGGTGATGAATGGGAGAATCTCGGGTGAGATTGCCTGGAGGAGTGGTGAGGGAATGGGGTCAAGGGCACAGGTTGTGGGGCGATGGGAAAGTAGGAGTTGTGAAACCTCAGAATCGGTGAGGGGAGAGAAGTCGGAGAAACAAGGGGAAATGGTGAGGGAGGGGGAGAGTACAGGTTGAGGGGTGGGGAGTTGGGAGCCAGTGGGGAGGGTGGGGGTGGGGAGTTGGGAGCCAGTGACCGTAAGCAGAGGAGTGGAGAGACAAGGGGAGGGGAGCATAGGGTGAGGTGGAGTGCAGAAGGAGTTGCGGATGACTGCAATCTTCTCGTCAAAGAAGGTTGCAAAGTCGTCAGCAGTGAGCGAGGACTGAGGGCGTGCAGATGGCTGGCTGAGGAGAGAGGAAAAGACAGAAAACAGTTGCCGAGGGTTAGAACGGTAGTTATGGATTTTGGTTTGATAGTAGTTTACCTTGGCAGCAGTCACCGTGGAGGAGAACGCTGCAAGGAGGGATTGGTAGGCAGAGAGGTCTGAAGCATCTCTGGATGTCCTCCACTTCCTCTCTGCTGCACGGAGTCCAACCCTGGAGGTGCGTATGGCATTGGACATCCACGGGCGGGGAGGAGATGGACGTGTTGGCCTAGAGACAGTGGGGCAGAGGGAGTCAAGAGCAGATGTAAGGGAGGAAAGTAGGGAGGTGGATGCAGAATCAGTGGGGAGGGTAGTGAAGGATTCGAGAGGAGGGAGGGCAGCAGTGACAGATGAAGCAAGAGAGGAGGTTGAGAGGGAGCAGAGATTGCGGCGGACAGATACAGTGGGTGTGGGGGGAGAAGGTGGGTGAGAGGGAGCAAGGGGGAGGGAGAAGGAAACGAAGTGGTGGTCAGAGGTGTGCAGAGGGGTTACAGTGATATCGGTGCAAGGGCTATTCCTCAGAAAAACCAGGTCGAGGAGGTTGCCCGCCTTGTGGGTAGGGGGAGATGATTGTAGGGAGGTAAAAACATAGTATTACATTTTAAAATGTGGTGTTATGAAGTAAATTACTGTATTGCTCCTTTCACTGAACTAATTTAGCACTTACGCAGTCACAGCAGAATCTTTGTGTTTCTGATGTATTTCACTTTTTCTGACGCTATCAGAATGTTTATTCTTTTAAAGTTTAAGTCCGTAGCAGAAGTTTACATGTGATTGGCTCATCACACGCTGCAGTTCATACGGGATTGGCTCATCTCACACTGCCGTGGACGTGAGATTGGCTCATATCACACTGCTGTACTCCATGTGTAATAGCCGTGCAGTCCTGTATTCATGCAGCTGTGCTCACTGTTATCTCTGGAATAAGGTGCCAGTCATTGCAGATGATTCTCTCTTTATTCCCTGTTTAGCTCCAGTCCCTCGAAAAGTCAGGCTGGTGGGCGGGGCTGACCTGTGCTCTGGGAGAATAGAGATGCATCATGGGAGCTTGTGGGGCACGGTGTGTGATGCTGACTTTGACCAGCGGGACGCAGAGGTTGTGTGCAGGGAGCTGGGCTGTGGAGTTCCTAAAGAGCTGCCGGGGGCAGCTGCGTTTGGCCAGGGGGAGGGCCAGGTGTGGGCAGAGGAGATTCAGTGTTCAGGCAACGAATCTCACATTTACTTCTGTCCCAAAGCACCCTCACAGAATCAACCCTGCTCCCATGGAAACGATGTGGGACTAGTGTGTTCTGGTAAGAGTCATTTGTATACTGTGTGTTTCAGTGACACTGGGTTAATATAGTCCTAAACAGATTGTATGCATTTATATTTAAGAAGATCAAGATATTCATTCATTATACTGTGAAATGTGACATGTCAGGGGCTGTAATGCTGGATATTGTGATGCAGATATAATCTGTAAAATGCAGTGAACACTATAGAAGACAGGGATGTGCAGCCCATAACCCTCTGATAGGGGAAGCACATCATATGTACCATAGACACACAGGAAGAGGAAGCACACAGAGCTATCACAGCTGCAGGAATTCACATACAGGCATTTCTGAGCAGCGGCATCTCCCAGTGTCTGTGTGAGTTTAATCAGTGTGGAGTTTGTATGATCTCCCAGTGTCTGTAAATTTAATCTTTGTGGAGTTTGTATGATCTCCCAGTGTCTGTGAGTTTAATTTGTGTGGAGTTTGCATGATCTCCCAGTGTCTGTGTGAGTTTAATTTGTGTGGAGTTTGCATGATCTCCCAGTGTCTGTGAGTTTAATCTGTGTGGAATTTGTATGATCTCCCAGTGTCTGTGTGATTTTAATCTGTGTGGAGTTTGCATGATCTCCCAGTGTCTGTGAGTTTAATCTGTGTGGAGTTTGCATGATCTCCCAGTGTCTCTGTGAGTTTAATCTGTGTGGAGTTTGTATGATCTCCCAGTGTCTGTGTGAGTTTAATCTGTGTGGAGTTTGCATGATCTCCCTGTGTCTGTGAGTTTAATCTGTGTGGAGTTTGCATGATCTCCCAGTGTCTGTGAGTTTAATCTGTGTGGAGTTTGCATGATCTGTCATGGTCCTGCGTTTCTGTCTGCGTTTCCCCTGTTGGGCCGCCAGATGGTGGCACTTCTGTTCTGTGTCCTGCTACCCCTGTGTTAATTATATGATTGTTTCCAATTGTCTAATCATTGTTTTCTGGCTGTCTCGTTTTCCCTTCCCCTTCCGTGGCCTGATTGTTCATGTTGCCCTCCTGTGTCTCGTCAGTGTGTTCTATTTAAGTTTCCCCCTCCCTTGACTCAGGTGCTGGATTCTTGTGGTTATGTCTGGTTGTTCTGTGCTCCCCTCCTCAAGTTCCTGCTCCATGCGTTCCTGTCTATGTTCTGGTTTCCTTGTGTTTGTTTCCACTTGTATCCTCTTCTGAATGTATGTATTCTGCCCGCTTCGGTCCTGTTTGTGCCTTGTGTGTTTTCTGTCCTGCCTGTGTTCCGCCCTGCCTGTGTTCTGTTTTGGTTTTTTTAGGTTCTTAAGTATCTTTTTGTGTTTGTGGTTTTGCCCCTCGTGGCCTTTTGTTTGTTCCCTGTTTATTTAGTAAAGTCTTTGTTTCCCTTCATTTGGAGTTTTTGTATTTTTGACCTCTGCGTTTGGGTCCAACCGCCCCACGCATCCTGACATGATCTCCCAGTGTCTGTGTGAGTTTAAACTGTGTAGCCTGTGTGTGTATGGGTGTACAATACAATACAATAAGCTCTTATGTAGCGCTCTTCATACGTACATTCCAGGGTGCTTTACAAAATAAATAAATCAATAAATAAATATAAATAAATAACCTAAGAAGTCAAAACTAAGAGGAATAGGCACATGGGAACAAATAAGTCTTAAGATATGATTTAAAAGAACCAATTGTAGCTGCACCTCTGATATGGCTTGGGATTGAATTCCAGAGGCACGGTGCAGTGCAGCTAAAAGCTCTTCCCCCAACTGTTTTTAATCGGCAACGAGGAACCACTAAAAGTTCAGCAGTAGCTGAACGCAGGGTACGACAGGGAACATAGGGTTCAATCAAATCCTTCAAATATGAAGGTCCAAAGCCATGCAATGCTTTGTAAGCAGTTAGCAACACTTTGAATTCAACCCTAGATTTAACAGGGAGCCAATGCAATGATTTAAGAACAGGAGTGATATGCTCTGAGCAGCGTGTGTGGGTAAGTACTCTGGCTACTGCTCTGGGTGTGTGTGTGTGATTTGTCGTATGTACATGTGTGTGTTATTGTACGTCTGTGTATTAGTATGTCTGTGTGCCTGAGTGTGTGTGTGTGTGTGTGTGTGCGTGTGTGTATGAGTGTGTGTGTGTGTGTGCGTGCAGGTGTGTGTGTGTCTGTTTGTGTGTGTGTGTGTGTGATTTGTCGTATGTGCATGTGTGTGTTATTGTACGTCTGTGTGTGCGTATGTCTGTGTGCCTCAGTGTGTGTGTGTGTGTGCGTGTGTGTGTGCGTGCAGGTGTGTGTGTGCATGTGTGTGAGTGTGCGTGTGTATGTATGTGTGCGTGAGTGTGTGTGAATATGTGTGTGTATGCATGAGTCTGTGTGTGTGTGTGTGCATGTTTGTGTATGTATGTGTGCGTGTGTGTGTGTGAACGTGTGTGTGTATGTGTGTGTGCGTGTGTGAGTGTGTGTGCATGTTTGCGTATGTATGTGTGAACGTGTCTGTGTATGTGTGTGCGTGTGTGTGTTTGTGTGTGTATGTGTGTGTTTTGTACCTGTATATTCTGTTAGCCTCTTCCCTAAGTCTCCTTCATTATCTCAGTGTTGGTCAGATGCTAACCCCACTGTGCTGTGTGTAGGGTACACTGGGTCCAGGCTGGCTGACGGCCCTGATAACTGCTCTGGTCGAGTGGAGCTGCAGGACCTGGATAACTGGGGGACAGTGTGTGATGCATGCTGGGACAGGAGAGCCTCCAATGTCCTCTGTCAGCAGCTGAATTGTGGGACTGCAGTGGCAGTGCCAGGACAGGCCTGGTTTGGAGAGGGGAGTGGGTCAATCAGAGCCGATGTGTTTGATTGCCATGGGAACGAGACACACCTCTCACAGTGTGCTGTTTCCTCATGGAGCCGAGCTGTGCTCTCACATGGACAGGATGCTGGAGTCATCTGCTCTGGTGAGGAGTCCTGCTCTCTGTACTGTGTACATGGTACAATTTAGCACACATTTACTGCACTGAGAGAGAGAGAGAGACCGACAGAGAGAGAGAGAGAGAGAGAGATAGAGAGAACTGAGCTGAAGGCAGTGAAGAGCAACCAGCTCTACCCAGACAGAGATCCCCTGGGACAACTGGCCATCAAAAGAACATTTTTACAAAATATCAACAACAAAAAATATCACACCCACTGCATCTAGAAATTTTGACAGAAATCAACAAAAACTATACATTGACAGCATGAAGAAATTAAAGAATAAACTGGAAATGTATTGTGCTCTAGGCCAAGATTGCTCCCTGTCAGAATATCTAGAGTTATAAACCAAAAGCAAAGGTGCACATTAACAATGTACAGACTCAGTGACCACATCCTTGCCATTGAAATTGGTTGCCACAAAAAGACCTGGCTGGCAAAAGAGAACAGGCTGTGTGCTCATTGCAATCTGGCAGGTGGAGACAGAGGCCCACTTCCTGCTTTCCTGCCCCAAGTACCTCCCAATCAGAAACCAATATTTTCCCAAATTCACTGAACAGACTAATCAGTACCTATCGGAACCAAATAAATAAATAAAAATTCTGGGGAAGAGGAAATCGCAATAGAGGCGGCAGCCCAGCATGTCTCTGCCTGCCGTAAATTAAGAGGGTGTGGGGTTAACAGAGGAGTCTAACCCTAACCCTAATACACTTGGGTTTAACAGAGGAGTCTAACCCTAATACACTTGGGTTTATCAGAGGAGTCTAACCCTAATACACTTGGGTTTAACAGAGGAGTCTAACCCTAACCCTAATACACTTGGGTTTAACAGAGGAGTCTAACCCTAATACACTTGGGTTTAACAGAGGAGTCTAACCCTAATACACTTGGGTTTATCAGAGGAGCCTAACCCTAACACACTTGGGTTTATCAGAGGAGCCTAACCCTAATACACTTGGGTTTATCAGAGGAGCCTAACCCTAATACACTTGGGTTTATCAGAGGAGTCTAACCCTAATACACTTGGGTTTAACAGAGGAGTCTAACCCTAACCCTAATACACTTGGGTTTATCAGAGGAGTCTAACCCTAATACACTTGGGTTTATCAGAGGAGTCTAACCCTAATACACTTGGGTTTATCAGAGGAGTCTAACCCTAATACACTTGGGTTTATCAGAGGAGTCTAACCCTAATACACTTGGGTTTATCAGAGGAGTCTAACCCTAATACACTTGGGTTTATCAGAGGAGTCTAACCCTAATACACTTGGGTTTAACAGAGGAGCCTAACCCTAACCCTAATACATCTGGGTTTATCAGAGGAGTCTAACCCTAACCCTAATACACTTGGGTTTATCAGAGAAGTCTAACCCTAATACACTTGGGTTTAACAGAGGAGCCTAACCCTAACCCTAATACATCTGGGTTTATCAGAGGAGTCTAACCCTAACCTTAATACACTTGGGTTTATCAGAGGAGTCTAACCCTATTACACTTGGGTTTAAAAGAGGAGTCTAACTCTAATCCTAATACACTTGGGTTTATTTATTTTTATTTAATTTAACCAGGTGAGTCTTATTGAGATTAGAAATCTCTTTTTCAAGAGAGACCTGGCCAAGAAAGCAACAGTTGATTACAGACACAACAAAATTTCAACATTTAACATATTATAAAAGCAGACAAACAGCAATGTTCAAAGTTTATCAGAGGAGTCTAACTCTAACCATAATAGTCTTGGGTTTATCAGAGCAGTCAAACCCTAACCCTCATACATTTGGGATCCTTAGGCTCTGCCCTCTCAGCTCTGGACGGGACAGTGCGGCTGACTGGAGAGGGTGCGTGTGAGGGCCAGGTGGAGGTGTACTACCAGCAGACCTGGAGCAGAGTGGGGGGGTCCTGGAGCTTCAGTGAGGCCTCGGTGGCCTGCAGGCAGCTGGGCTGTGGCTCTGCAGTGCAGGTCTACAGCTCCTCTCCGTCTGGGACGGGGGGCACTGGGGAGTGTCTGATGGGGGTTCAGTGCTCCGGTAGAGAGGCTCACCTGGGGAACTGCAGCACTCCACACAATCTCACCTGCAGCTCCAGGGAACAGGTGTCCATCGTCTGTTCCAGTGAGTACAGGTTACTAATGAAGCTTCTCTGCAGTCTCTAGCTGCTTGTTTGACATGGGGGATATAGTATACTCAACCTAAAGGATTTTTTAAAAGTATTAGGAATCAGAGTATTTAAAACAGACAGAGCTTGTGTAAAAACTCAGATAACTCTCTCTATTTCTCTTTCTCACCCTCTCTCTCTCTCCCCCTCTCTCCATTTTTCTTTCCCTCTCTCTCTCTGTTTCTCTCTCTCCCTCTCTCTCCCTCTTTCTCTCTCTCTCTCTCTCTCTCAGATCACAGGACTCTCAGGCTGGTGGGGGGAGGGGGGGACTGTGCGGGACGGTTGGAGGTGTTCCACAATGGCTCCTGGGGGACAGTTTGTGATGACTCCTGGGACCTGGAGGATGCTCAGGTGGTGTGCAGGCAGCTCCAGTGTGGGACGGCCCTCAGTGCCCCGCTACCCTCCTTCTTTGGGCCAGGAAATGGACCTGTCTGGCTGGATGAGGTGGGCTGTGTGGGGAACGAGACGTCCCTGTGGGACTGTCCAACAGCCGGATGGGGACAAACTGACTGTGGACACAAGGAGGACGTGGGGGTCGTGTGTTCAGGTCTGGAGCTCAGTGGAGCACCTAAAGTTCTTGCTTTTGCACTGACACTAATTTGGTGTGAATACATGATACCTGATTGGTGAGGAATTTCAGGTGTTCAAAGTGATGAGATTTATCTCTGGAGAGCAGTGGCTAACAGAACACAGCTTTTCATCCTGACTTATACCTGCATCCGATACATTTACCTTTCTATCCTCTGTAATTTCTGGCACAAGATTTTAAGGTTATGTTTATTTTTAAACCATTTTGTCCCTAAGAGATTTCTAACATTGTTGTTGTAGAATTCAAGGAGATGAGACTGGCCGAGGGCTGTTCTGGGAATTTGGAAGTTTTCTACAATGGCACCTGGGGCAACGTGTGCTTCAATAAAATGACTACAGACACGGCTACTCTCATATGTCAGGAGCTGAACTGTGGGAAGAGCGGATTTGTGTCTAACACACGGTCAAGACTGGAATCAGCTCCAAACTGGCTGGATCAATTCAAATGTCGCTCACATGACTCCACTCTGTGGCAGTGCGAATCAAATCCTTGGGGTAAGAATACCTGCGGGCAAACCAGCGTGGCTTCACTTACCTGCACAGGTAAACCTCACTCTACTGCAGACTTAATACTCCTGTTAGGACCAGTATAATAAACCTCATGACTGCAAACACAGTATCACTCCTATTGGGAACAGCAGCATAAAACTCTCCTTACTGCAGACTTTAGTACTTCTCAGGGCCGGCCCGTGGCATAAATGGTCTATGCGGTTGTTTAGGGCCACAACCGCTAGGGGGGGCGCACGGTCCAGTGTTTATCTAAGGTAAATAATGTTATTTTCGCAGTTACGTTATTCATCCCCTATCGCAGAATTAGTGGTATAAATTTTAAACAGAATGGTACCCGTACATTTCACAACAATGCAATGTATGAAGGATTTTACAAAGTGAACCCCCCCCCCCTCTCAACGGAATCCAACAGCTCCCCCCCCCCCCAGGGCCGGCCCTGGTACTTCTGTTAGAAACAACAGAATTAAACCTTCAAGTAGAACTGACTCATTTACGCAGATGGGGAGGATGATATGAAATCATTAATGAAGCTAATTTGCCCTAAACTGGTAAATATATAAGTCAGCTTATTAGTTTTTGCAACATTAAATTGGTAAAACTATGGACTATTTAAAGGTTCTTAGTGTAACCCCATGAATGAGATTTTTTGAAGCTCTAAGTAGTGCAGTTTGTTTCTGATATGGAATGAACCTGTTTCTGTCGTTGTGTTTTAAAATTTTTCAAAATTTGTAGTTCATTTATTTATTTATTTCTCTTCACATCAAAGGGGAAGAGGATGATCAAGTTCCACGAAGCAAATTGTCACGTTCCTCAGCAGCAAATCAGAGAGCTTACACAAGTACGTTTTTTGGTTGAATCCTGTGGTAATCCTGTGGTAAGGGCAGATGTGTCTGTAGGAGATGCTAAACATAATGAGATCAGTCATAGTGTTAGTGGAGATGTGTCTGTAGGAGATGCTAAACGTAATGAGGTCAGTCATAGTGTTAATGGAGATGTGTCTGTAGGAGATGTTAAACGTAATGAGGTCAGTCATAGTGTTAGTGGAGATGTGTCTGTAGGAGATGCTAAATGTAATGAGGTCAGTTATAGTGTTAGTGGAGATGTGTCTGTAGGAGATGTTAAACGTAATGAGGTCAGTCATAGTGTTAATGGAGATGTGTCTGTAGGAGATGCTAAACGTAATGAGGTCAGTCATAGTGTTAATGGAGGTGTGTCTGTAGGAGATGCTAAACGTAATGAGGCTGCTCAGCTCATCTGTGTCTCCTGCTCTAGGTCACTGGCCCCTCCGGCTGGTGGGGGGTGAAGGCGGGTGCTCTGGGAGGCTGGAGGTGTTCCACGAGGCCTCCTGGCGGACGGTGTGTGGAGACTCCTGGGACACGATGGACGTCCAGGTGGTGTGCAGACAGCTGGGCTGTGGGTCAGCAGGAAAGGCTCATACTAATGCTACATTTGGGACGGGGAAGGACGACCCCTGGGTGACTGAGGTGAACTGCAGGGGCACTGAGATGCACCTGTGGGACTGCCCACACCAGCACAGCCGCTGCCCACACCAGAACCAGGCTGGGGTCACCTGCACAGGTGAGCCTGCGACTCCAGATCACCTCAGGCTGACTGCCAGCTTCTGAGAAGATTAATCACTGGAGCCCTGACAGAAACACACACTCTAAACCCCAGGAGAAGCTTATAGATCCACCCAGCATTACAGCTCGATGATTACTTTATTCATGCGCTCACTAATAATGCAAGTAAAAAACATGATGCGTTGGAACTACATTTTTTTTAACAGAAGCTCGTATCCAGCGCAGCTTACAGAAGTGGAACGAGCAGAGAGGATGTGACATCATCAGGGTCACAGCCAATATCAGTGGGCAAGAACAGGAAGTGGAACTACTGAATGAATAAATAACAAATCTCTTCATTTTTATTTTACAGTTCCTTTATCTGAGTCCAGCTCCACTGCAGGTACGGACTCCTCTGGATGGTGTAGGAGAGAGTTTGGGAGATAAAACCTGAGGCTGAGCTCAGAGCCCTGTCAATCACACAAACCCTTTCTCATGCCCAATAAAGAAAACAATGCATTTTAATTTATTTTAATTTTGTTGTTTTAGGTACTCCTGCAATGACTACACAACCAAAATCACAGCCAGGTAAAGTTGCCCAAGGAGTCATTTACACAGTGAAAAGAGGACCTCACGACTAATTTCAGCTGTTGGGACTAGCTTTTCCATGAATGCTCTGTTTTGCATTTCTACCATATAAATGGTGGTGGCTGTTTGTCTGGGTAGGTTGCTAAGTAACACTCAGTATTTGAGTGTTAACACACAACTGCTTCTTGCAGTTTTTTGCCTGTTGGCAACAGTACCTCTGCATTAATGCTTTAAGACTGAATGTAATCCTATAGGTTTCTATCTAACAATAAACATGATGTGGCTCTCTAAGCTTGCTGAATGCTGGTACCAAGCTAGCAGTTTGCTTAATTTAAATAGCCAATGTCCTTGAACAGAGAAGAGAGAACACCCACGTTCTAGTACAGATAGCACAGGCTTAACTGAAGTTTACTCGCTGGAAAGTTAACCATACACTTGCTCTCAGGCCACCTTTTTATGTTGTAGTGGGTATCTTGTGGAATGACTCAGTTTGCTTAATGCAGACAGTTGCTCTGCTTTAATAGGTCGCTGGATGGCTGGCTGTATAAGTACAGTACTGTAGGTGGAAACACAGCTCAGTGGTTAGTGTAAGTAGAGTTGAGGCAGTGTGCCATGTTCTCTGCTGAAGCCCAACCCCTTGCCTTCCCCGTTTTGCAGTTGTGTCCAAACAGCCAGTGCCCGGAGCAAAGGAGGCTCAGCCCAGCCCGTCTATCCCAGCAGTGGCCTTCCTGGTGATGGGGGCGCTGTTGTTCCTGCTGCTGGCAGTGCTGGGTGTTCTGCTGTTCCAGAACAGAGCGCTGAAGAGAGGTAGGGGGCGGACGGGCGCTGGGTGAACCGCCATCACACGCCGAGTGTGACTGAAGAAGCCTCTCCAGTGATCAGCTCAGTGGGTTAACCACGCAGCTCTGAATGGGGGCTGATGGGAGGCTCGCCCAGTTAAGACCCTGCGCCAGTGCGTGTGGGTGGGCCCCGCAGTGTGGGGCCGAGTCCTCCATCACCAACTGCCCTTAAAGCAAGGAGACTGCCGGGTGACGCGTGATTGGCTGCAGTGATTCCGAGGGAGGGATTTGGTTGGCATGCTGACCTTGTCTTTTTGTGCACCAGTGCCCCCTGTGGTCGATCACATTCCTGCAGTCTGCCTGAATCAGTTATCCGTTATGTGATAAAAGGTTGGACTGATCTCAGATCAGCAGTCCTACAGGGCCCTGGTCTCTGACAGGTGGCTGGTGTATGACAGTAGCTGTGTGCTGTACCTCTGCTGCTCATGCAGAGAGAAATGTGCTCTCTGAGAGGAGACTTTGACTCTGTGATTCTCTGTCTCTGCTCACACAGCCCTGTCTGAATGGGACCACGCCCCTCTGCATGAAGCCATCTACGAGGAAATTGAGTACAAACTAGCTAGAGGGGGAACCTACAGCGCCCCCCGGTGGGGTGAGTGAATCGGATCTGTCCTCCTCGTGCTTCACTGTAAAGTCTTAAACACTCTGTGGAAGATCTCCTCAGAGCATGTGTGGTGTGGTGTGGGCGGGGTCGGGACACACCCTCTCTCCTGTTCACAGGGAGTGGCCTATCAGAGGATCCGCCCTCTGGGTATGAAGACGTGGGGGACAGCGAGGGACACTCCCTCTCAGGTAAGGGGGCGGAGCTCTGTGGAGCTCTCAGTGGGTGTAGGTGGTGGTGCTGTGGCTCCAGGGTGATTTTGGGAGGGGTGGAACTCCTGAGTGCTCCTCAGAGTTTCGGTGGCGTATGTAACAGGATCACTGGCTGTGAACAGGACAGCTGTGTAGTAAAATGGTGAGAGAACTGGGCTCAAGATTGCAGGTTCAATTTCCCTGAAACGACACTGCAAGGTACTTAATCTGAATTGCTTCACAATACATCCAGCTGTATAAATGGATACTATGTAATGAAAAAGCTGTTTAAGTTATGGCTGAATAAGAGTGTCTGCTAAATGCCTGTAATTTAATCATATTGTAGATATGGTGTTTAATCATGACACGTATTTATTAAAACAGCCGTTATGGGTACATGGGGATAGACTGTTAATCCGCTACTTCTACCCCTCAGGAGCACTGAAATAGTTCCCTTCTGGCCTCGTAGATTTCTAGGTAGTTACAGACGTCTTCCAGCAGGTGGGGCTGCGCTTATCTGTGTTCTGTCTCTCTCTGTTACCACCGGGTCAGGTTGGTTCCTGTGGGACTCAGTGGTGTGGATTCCCCAGCACCCACATACCAAGGTTTAAATATGGGGTCAGTTAGACTGTCCCCACACCGTCAGGCAGCCGTGACTGCAGTGTGCAAACACAGCTAGCTGAAGTGTTATTCAGTGCTGCTCTGAAGGGCCCCACTGTCCTGCTGTGTGACAGTCTTGAGATTCAGCCACAAGTCCCCAGAAGTCTCCTTGCTTTCAGGGGACCTGGTGATGGAGGACACACCGGAGAACTATGATGATGTCATGCCAGCGGATAAGCGTCCAGACAGTGTGCCAGGTGAGTGTTTTGATTGGTTGGTGGGATGATTCAATATTTTCTCCTCATGAATACATTTAATTGCATTCATTATTATATGCTGTACTTAGTTTTTTGTGTTAAATTTCCAATCTCCCTTGGCCTTTTTCAGATGAATAAAACATGCGCATTAATGGAATTATTTCATTACATAGAACATTTCTTGCAGTTGACTTGTTTTGTTGTCCAGTCTTAGACACGGAAATTACTTTTAAAGTTGTTGCCCCAATAATTAGTGTAACCATTATAACCACCAAAACCAATATAGCCATCATGAGCACTATAACCAGTGTGCCCAGTTTAACCAGCACTGCTGCTCTGTCTGTTTAAGGGGAGCTGGTGGAGGGAGATGCACCAGAGCACTATGATGATGTCATCACTATGCAGCCGGGCCCAGACGCTTTTCCAGGTTGAGTTTCTCTTTACAGACACAATGTTGGAGTGAAACACAATGTCTGTCACTGAATTCACTGTGTTCTGCTCAGGTGCTTTTCTGTGTCTCTGGCTGCAATCATGTGATTTATTCATTATTAATGTAATATTTATATTTTAGATTATGATGTTTATTATTCTATTTAATGAATTATATAGATTAAGACACTATCCTGTGTTGAAAATCGTTACTTCCTGACTATGTCATTTGTACTTCCCGTCTGTGTAATTTGTGAAAATCATTGCCATGGGCTACTTCCTGTCTGTGTGGTTTGTTACAGGGGATCATGTGACAGACACAGAGGAGAATTATGATGATGTCCTGACTCTGGACTGGATTCAAGTGGGTGAGTCTGTACAAAGTGAATCACTCTGTATAACATGAATAACTACAAGCTTTTATGGTTTAATAAGAATGCATCAATCCATCCCATTATATTTAATATACTGGTTCTTGGAATTCAGATTGCTTCATGGGCAATTGAAGAATATGCACATTCCATTCCACCTGCAAACTTTTCTGAAAGTACACATTTTAGTGTAGACATGACCCTATGAAAATATTTTGATTGTAACTTTTTCTTTCAGTATAGAATTACAAGATCACAGCAGGTATTTGGTGAAAATGAGCCTTTCCCTGACTGTGTCTGTCTGTCTCCTGATCCGTCCCTGTAGGGGAGAGTGTTCTGGCTGAAACCCCTCCAGCTCCCAGTGGGATGGACTATGATGATGTGGGGGAGTAGCCTCCTGAAAGAGGAGGAGCACTGTGAGATTGACAGTTTTAACTTTGGAAGTGTCCACCCACAAGTTTGGATAGAAGAACTTACATGGACTCCTTTATCCTACACATCTCAAGCAAAATGTTTTAACGTCATAAAACCATATCCCACTAGATCAGTTATTCATGAATTTATAATTCACCCGAAATTATTTCCCGTGGACTCCTTAGCTCATTCATAAATTAGGACACTGGAAATGCTGGTACTTGTATACATTAAGAACAATAGCTTGCATTCACTGACACAATGAGACAGTTACTTTTTCTGACCAAAATGATGATGTACAGCTCAAACTACATCAAGTCAGTACTGGCCACTTCAATATGAAATGAATGCATCAAAATTTTTGGAATGTAAAAATGAAAACTGTGCTTTAGCCTGTGTAAGCTTTTGCTTTAGATTTGTTTGTATTTACATCAAACCCTTTCAGTTTTGACTGCTGTGTTCATCACGTGCAGGTCAGAGCTGTCCGTGTTGGCTCTCTGATTGACACATGGAAGGGTAGCCAGACAGCACTTATCCAGCATCCCAACATGCTCATTTGCAAGATCACATTTTTAAATATGCTTTTATTGCACATAGCTGATGAGTTTGTTCATCTTTCCATCTGAGCAGAAGATGAACAAGGCAGTAAGTCTCCACTGGCTGCTTTGTTACTATTCAAAACTATTTCAGTACTACTTATTTCATACTGCTTTCATTACTTCTCAAATTAGTTAAATTTTTTTTAACAAAAAATATTTTTTTAACTACTTTTTTATATATATATTTTTTGATGCTAGATCTTGGAGAATTATACTGCTTTTCATAGACAAGATTTTATAAAAATGAAATATATTTTGCTAAAATGCTCACAATGTATTTCTTAGCCTTCTTAAGCAATACCAGTATTTTTAACAGCTGTGTGTCAATAAGATATTTTTAAATAAAGCTGAAAGACTGATTGAACTTTGCTCTCTCGTTTCCTTTTATTTTATTACAAAGTGTGGGCTTTGGGTGGGAGACCACCGGGGAAAACGAAGTTTCTTAAAATTAAACCAAATTTAAATTAATTGCCGTTCTAAGAATCCCTCCCCGTACCATCCCCCTGGGCGTATCTCTTTATCCTCACAGATCGTACTTTCCCCGTTTTATTTTATAGTCGTTCCCCTCAATTAATTCTCTCATTGAACACTCCGGCATCTCAGGCGGTTTATATTCAATTCCGTGCTCAACGTTCCACGCGCGCTCGCCCGGTTCGACTCGCTACTCCTGCCGTTCCAGCCCAATAAAGCTAGAAGACAGCGCTACTCTTGTTTATTCTGATCATTATTTGCAGCATTTCATGGGACAAATTCTCTTGACCTGCTTTAATACTGAGCTTGCCAACAGAAGCCTAGTTTTGCCCCAACGGCCATCATTTCCACATGCTCACTGTACTGGGATCTTTACTGACACCTAGTGGTTAAAATATGCAAAACCTTAACAACACCAACACGTCCTGTCTGCATCTCCCATTCCCAGTCACAGGGATATTGCCCCAACTGTCCCAATTTCACTATACACTATTGGCCCAATGCCATAATACAGATGTTCTCATCTTATCCCTTTTGAAAATCTAATAATCTTTATTTAATCAGACAGTTCGGTGAGTTCTCTTTTGCAGTGACAACCTGGGGAATCAGCGTGTGGGGAATTAAATGTGTGCAATCACTCATTACATTACATTACAGGCATGTGGCAGACGCTCTTATCCAGAGCGACGTACAACAAAGTGTATAACCATAACCAGGAACAAGTATGACGAAACCCCTAGAGAGAAGTACTGGTCCAAGTACAGGGAACAACCGCATAGTTCAACTTGGACCCTGATGGTTAAACTGATTAACACTAACAACGAGAACGGCAACAACGCAATCTATGGAAAAATAAAAATAAATACAAATACAAATACAAAAATACAATCACTCAGATGTAGAGGATGAGTTGGTGGTCAGATGTTTGTGGTACCTGGACCTCCAGGTGAGAGAGAGACCTGTGGCCAATGAC
The DNA here is from genome assembly GCF_013347855.1 of Anguilla anguilla. Taxonomy (NCBI): domain Eukaryota; kingdom Metazoa; phylum Chordata; class Actinopteri; order Anguilliformes; family Anguillidae; genus Anguilla; species Anguilla anguilla. The sequence continues at coordinate 72,403,132 of NC_049202.1, read as the reverse complement.
CATACCACCACTGTCTGTGTTAATGTGAGGCTTTTGTCATTTAACGATATAGCTCAGGAGGTAAGACTGATTGTCTGGCAGTCGGAGGGTTGCTGGTTCAAACCCCTCCCTGGGCATGCCGAAGTGTCCTTGAGCAAGACACCTAACCCCTAACTGCTCTGGCGAATGAGAGGCATCAATTGTAAAGCGCTTTGGATAAAAGCGCTATATAAATGCAGTCCATTTACCATGCTGGTTAACTATACCCTCCCTCCCACAAGACAGAACAGAATGTAGGAGAGCAATGAGAGGCCATTTATTAAATAAATAAACTGCACGGATGAATAACCTTAAACTTGCCTCTCCTGGTTTTAATGTTTAAGTTTTAAGTTTAAGTCTCTATGCCTGTATGTAATGTCCTGCTGTCGGCTGCCCTGTCTCTGCTGATGCAGTACATACCTGTGTCCAGATGAGGTCAGCAGAGGTCATGTTTCACTGTCAGCCAAAACTAAGAGCAAGTGGGGTAAAAAGAAAAAGACTGAAACAATGATATAAGAAGATTCCCAGTGTGAAAACATCATAGGTGGAACCAGTCCACAGAGGAAGTGCCCGTACTCCACTGACTAGTTTGCTATCAATAGTTAAAGATGAGCTAAATGGCAATAGGGAGCTAATGGGGAATCTGTCAAAGCAATTAATCAGTGTTTGGGCAGATTATTGCCTGAGGTATTAAACTATGGTCAAATACACTGTCCGTGTATATTAATTTAATACATGGTTCAGAAGAGCGAGGTCACCCATCCAGGCCTCCAGATGATAGGTGTTTGACCCCGGAGAGGTTCAACTCTGGAGCAAAATGCAGTGTGAATATTCCCTTTCCTCTGCCATCATGCTTGAGTCACCGAGTCCTCCTGCTGTTTGTCTCGTCTGTGTGATTTGGGGGAGTGGGGAGAGGGGGAGGGTTGTCTGGGGAAAGGATTGCCTAATGTGTCTGAGGACTCCATCTTGAAAGAATTGCAGATGTCAGCAACCTTCCTCTCAAACAAGGTGGGACACATGCGGTACCCCCACACAGTGAGGAAGATGATGAGAGAGGAAGAAGATCCCAGTGATCACACTTTGAGTTTAGTTGCATTTTGAGGTCAACAAGTCTCATAATCAACCACAAAATGGCCCCCAGATACCAACCAGCTCCCTCTCCGAAACACTGTTTAAAGATCTTGTGTTGAAGAAGATATCTGAAACCCCCAAAGTGGATGCTGTAACTCTAACTCCTAAATAAGTATGAAATATTAACTGAAATATAATTTACACACGGAATATGTTGCCTCAGGTGTACTTTCTGAGAGAAATCAGCATGACTGTGATAGGCCCACATGACCTAACCTGACCTGAAGAGCTGCCAAAGTGAAACATTTAACTGTGACACTGAGGAGCTTGCAGAGGGACTTCAACCCCCTCTAGTATCGTAGAGTATCCGAACGTAAACACAGCAGCCGGAAGTTGTACTGGTTATCGTGTACGTCTCATTCATCTGCATTTGAGTGACAAGCTTCTCTCTCCTCTGCAGAGGAGCTGCGGGTAAGAGACGCTCGCGTGGTTTCTGTGCTTTGATCGCGCGCTCGCGAGGGAAGCAAAGCTAGCCTTCATAAATGATAAATGATGCTTGCAATCCTACTCATGTTAGCTAGCAAGCAAATAACAAGAAATCAAGCTTGTTCTAATGAAAAACGTTTAAGCTAAAGTTAATAATACAGTAATTACTTTCTAGCCAGCTTTTCAGGTTAAAATGATTGTGGTTATGTTCAGTTTAATTCGTTCAAAATCAAAACACGACAGGCAAGAAAACATTGGTAGGCAGCTAACAAGCAAAGCTAGTCTCTTACAATCAAGGTTATTTGATGCTTACAATCCTACTCAAGTTAGCTAGCAATGCATTTATTACCAGCTTGCCAGGTAAAAATTAACTGTGGCAATTCCTCATGACAATTAATTATTTTCCACCACGTAAGTAATTCAGTTCATGTAAACCGTTGATACACACTCCTCTCTTGAGCGTCTAGCAGCGATTATTGCCTAACTATCGAGATTCTAAGTAACTGGAGATAAAACTTTTTTTTTGTACTCCAGGTAGAATACAAAAACGACTCGAAGTCGCCGTACGACCCAAAGGCCAATGCGCCGTCTATGTATATCTCATAAAACAACACGTTTTCAACGTACAAAAATGCCAAGTTACTCACACATACAAGACATAGACGGCCTATAACTCATTCCTTCAGACTGCCAATATATAGGCCTGCCATTAAAACTATTGATATAAAAATGACGCCAAGTTACGGTACTACAAACTATATAGGCTATCTTGCCTCACCGAAATGAATTAAGATGTATTCCAAAGCAACGCTACCCAATATTTCCTCAATTCTTTCAAGTCACTTGGCCCTGTGTCTTTCACTGGCCTGGCCAATCGGTGCTCAGCTTGTATTTACCCAATGACGCCGTTACTGTTCGACGGCGGTAAAGTTGAACAGGACTTCCGGGAAGGCTGTGAGTGCAGCTCCGAGATGCTAGTGTCAAAATTTTATGAATTTTTTCATTATGTATTTTGCAACGATACAAGTAATCGATGTCCACTGATCCGTAAGTATTTCAGCAAATATTCTTTATGGTGAAAGTTCACGTTTGCCGTCGTGGTGAAGAAGGATAATGAGTATAAAATGCCTACTGCTCAAGTTAGCTTGTTGAATTGAAGTTGTCCTTGACAATAACTCAGCTGGAACGGTTATTAGCTTAAATGTTAGCCACCTTTATTTTATTTTAAAGAAAAATGTGATGTATTTAGAATGTCTGCTAAGTGGCTATAAATATTTATTTTTCCATACGTAGGATTTTTGGGTGCAAATATAAAAGCTATTGTAGCATAAGCATCGTACCGACGGACGTTACCAATTCAGCTGATTTAATCAATTAGTCCGCTTTTAATGTACGCTATTCTCTATTACTCACTCAGAGGAGGTCTCAGATACTTGACAGATAACAATCTGCGTGCTTCGTCACAATGCTTAATGAATGAGTTACTCATTGGAAAGATGCAACGGTATGATGAACAGTGCGGCGAGCGGAATAATGCGCGTGCTGTGCGTCAGTGCGCTGCTGGGGAGCTGAACGGGGGAGTGGCCGCGTTCTCAGTCTGAGTGCTGCGGGACCAGCTTGGACTCCTCAGGAGGAAGAGCTGCACGTGGAGGATGAGGGATTTGAAGATGTGGACGACAGGGACCCAACGGCCCATCATCGTGCAGCACCATCAGGTAAATCACCCACCCACCCTGCAGCCCTGAGGCCTGTCCCCAGTACCCCCACCAAACAAAGCACTCCCCCGCAGTCTGCCACTGCTGCTCCACCTGGGACAGACCCGCTGGTAAGATTTCACTGTTAAAGTTACAATCTCGAAGATTTCCGTTTCGTTCTCTTTGGCGGTACCAATGGCGAAAAGCAGTAATTGCAGGTGTGTTTTTGCACCTCACTTCCCAGAGATCCAACCGGATCCAACCAGTGTCGCCTGTGTGACGTCAGTCAGTTTGCACCTGGGCCACGCCAACTATCACACTATTTACTGAATAAAAAATGGTTGTTATAAAAGTAACGTTATGTACATACTCATTCATTGTCTAACATTAGGCTAACTTAAGCTGTCTTTACACTGCCGAGCTGGGTTAAATGCTGTAGCAGACCTGGGGTAGAATTAGTGATGATCAATTTTTACAGACGTTCTTTATCCACCTTTTGCCCGGTATGAAAATCTTTACACTGCAGAGAAGAATTTGCGGTATTCGCTGTGGCTCGTGCAATTATGTATTTCGTGCACAATAAACAGTCTTTCTCATGAATGATTGTTCTGTGATATTTTTGAAACAACTGCCTTGCAAAATGTTACCCCTGGTGTTTCTGGTTTTGCTAGCTAAACTGTTTGAGAATAAAGCTGAGCTGGGTGTTAAATTAGCAATCAGAAAAAGAATAATAAAATAAAAACAGGAGATTTCACCAAAAAAGGGCAAGGCTGAAGGAACATATGAGGAAGCGTAATAAAATAATAACAACGCTATTCCATACTGCTGTATTCTTTTACTTACTTTTCTCTGACTTGACATCTTTATACAGAAATCAGTCCCAGCTCTGCACCACCTATACCCCGCGTTAATGCTCTGTGTAAAGACGGCTTTATTCCGATCATTAGCCTATAATATATTGATGAACTTGATGGAAATGTAAATAACGGTAACGTTAAGGCCAATTCAGATCAATGATTCGCAACTAGACAAAACGGTTTTAGAATGTTGCAGAGAAAACTGCTGCGGTGTGAACTGGTTAGTTGCAGAGCGTCTGAAGCCGTTGCCTGTCTTGTCAAATCGCCAAGTGCAGTTAGAACATTTACAATCAGACGTCTTGGAATTTTGCAAGTTGCATCCAGTCTCGTTGCGAATCATTAATCTAAACTGACCTTTAGTTAGCTACATTGCAACGTTGCAACAAGGTAGCATTGCATTCGAGAGACGTTTTGCGAGGTCGGTACCAGTCGGTAGCATTAGCTAGCGTTTTTTCTAATTGTTAGCTGACATTAGATTGTGTTAATTACATTAGCTAGCTAGCTAACGCAACGTTACCTGATATGAGAGATGGCTACTGTGCGCAACTTTGCCTGAACTAATGTTGCCTTTCTTGACATGGTCCGGTAGCTAGCGTTAGCTGTGCAAATAGCTAGGCTATGTAATTTAATAACGTTGCATTGTCATCCAATGTAATACGAAATCTACATCAACAAATAATATGACCTCTCATGTTACACAAAAACATTTTAGGGTTCCATAACCCCCCCTTTCTCTGTTATTGTAATGCTAGCAGACACCGGAAAAAACAGTACGCCGCTCACACACAAGTGGGTTGAAGAGCAAGCCTGTTGCGTTAGCTCCGTCTACCCTCTCTGGCGGACCAACCACTGATGGGTGATGGAAAACGCGTCACTAACTATGCGCCGCTTGTGATTTTTTCCCCGGGAATGTCGCCACAGACACCCAGTTCTTTAATCATAAATAATAATAATAATAATATAAATTAATATAATAATAGGCTCAATCGCCATTGTGTTACCTAATTCGGCAATAGATAGTGACATAACAGACATTTATTTTAATGAAAATCTTCGAGTTTATTACTTTAACACACAGCACTGGCTTTGTGTGTTAAATGTTTCACTATGAACCCATAGAAGTCTTATATTTTGTTAAATGTTGCACTATTAACAAATGTCTTGTTGTAGAACGTACATTTCTCCATGGATAGAAAAACTAAAATCCTAATTTTTCCTGTTAAAATGAGTGTAGAGGTGTTACGGCCTGGCTCGAAAAGCCGTAACAAGTCCAATTACCCAAAAACACAATCAAAAAGCTGATTTAAAAACACAAACCCAGACATTTATTAGAATAACAAACAAATCACAAACTAAACGAAGGAAAACCCACAAAGTTCAAACAAAACGATCTTCACAAAAACTACAAACCCAAAACTACAAACCCAAAACCACAAATCAAACCACAAACCACACACAAAAGAAAGACTCTCTACCCAAACCACAAACACAAAAGCCCCAAAAGAAACTGTCCCCTGCCTCATACTACTGGGCTTATATTGGGCCACAGGCAGGTGGAGGCAATCAAGCGATTAGGCAGTTAGGTAATTACCTCCACCTGCACTACCCAGACCAGCAGAGGCAGAGGACGTAACAAGAGGTTGGTCAGTCTGCTGGGTTGCCCACCTTGTTACTTTTTTGTTTGACCATCATTGTCATAATTATTCTTTTTAAACCTTTAATAAAAATGCATATTTTCACAAAAATTCAGTCTTTCGCTGTGTTATTACATCCTATTTTCATGTCTTTTACTTGCTTTATGCACCTCCTAGACCTGGTCATCCTGAGGGATTGCTCCTCCTCCAATCCCATGGTGACCCCTCTGCACCAGTCTGACCACCACTTCATTTCCTTCTCCCTCCCTCTTGCTCCCCTCCCTCCCTCCCCTCCATCCTCTCCTACTGTCATGGTCCGCCGTAACCTCCGCTCCCTCTCTCCCTCCTCTCTCGCTTCTAGTGTCACTGCCTCACTCCCCCCTCTTGAATCCTTCTCCAACCTTCCCACTGACTCTGCATCCTCCGCTCTGTCTTCCTCGCTCTCCTCAGCACTTGACTCTCTCTGTCCTCTAGTCTCCAGGCCGGCACGCTCGTCCCCTCCCAGTCCGTGGATGTTTGACCCCCTCCGAACCATCCGGGCCAGCCTACGTGCAGCGGAGAGGAAGTGGAGGAAATCCATGGCTCAATCTGACCTGTCTGCCTACCAGTCTCTGCTAGCTGCATTTTCTATTGCTGTAACCTCTGCTAAAATGAATTATCAAACAAAAATTCATAAATCTGCCTCTAACCCTCATCAACTGTTCTCCATTTTCTCTTCTCACCTCAGCACTCCTCCTCCCCCACCTCAGTCCTCCCTCGCTGCAGATGACTTTGCGGTTTTCTTCGATGAGAAGATTGCAGACATCTGCAGCTCCTTCATGTCCACCGCCACCCTTCCCCACTCCCCCCCTCTCTGTTCCCTCCCCTTGTTTCTCCACTTTCTCTCCCCTCACTGACTCTGATGTTTCCCAGCTCCTACTCTCCCACCGCCCTACCACCTGTGCTCTTGACCCTATCCCTTCCTCTCTCCTCCAGACTATCACACCTGACATCCTCCCGTTTGTCACCTCCCTTGTGAACTCCTCCTTGTCTTCTGGATGTTTCCTCTCTTCCTTCAAGCTGGCCCACATCACCCCACTGCTGAAGAAGCCCACTCTGGATCCCTCCGTCATCCAGAACTACCGTCCTACTTCTCTTCTCCCCTTTTTATCCAAAACAATTGAACGAGCTGCTTCTAACTAACTCTCCTCTTTTCTCTTGCTGAACAACCTCCTAGACCCCCACCAGTCCGGCTTCAGACCTGGCCACTCGACAGAGACTGCACTCCTCTCGGTCAGTGAGTCGCTTCACGCCGCACAAGCAGCCTCCCGTTCGACCGTCCTGATACTCCTAGACCTTTCTGCTGCCTTTGACACAGTCGACCACCCCATCCTCCTGTCCTCCCTGGCAGCTATGGGGGTCTGTGGCACAGCACTAGACTGGATTGAGTCCTAACTCTCCGGTCACTCCTTCCAAGTTGCCTGGGCCGGTGCAGTATCGGCACCTCGCCCCCTTGCCACAGGAGTTCCCCAGGGCTCAGTCCTTGGTCCCCTCCTGTTCTCCCTGTACACCCAATCTCTTGGTCCTGTAATCTCTGCCCATGGTCTGTCTTATCATTGTTATGCCGATGACACCCAACTCTTTCTCTCCTTCCCCCCCTCTGACACACAGGTCTCCGCTCGCATCTCTGCTCGCCTGAGGGACTTCCAGAGCTGGATGGATAACCACCATCTTAAGCTGAACCCAGGTAATACAGAGATGATCTTCATCCCTGCTCCATCCTCTAACCTCCTTGACTTTTCTATTTCCCTAGGGGACACCGTGGTGTCATCATCACCCACCGCAAAAAACCTTGGAGTGGTGATGGACAACAGACAGTCCCTCTCCCAGAACATCACGGCGGTGAGTCGAACGTGCAGGTTCTTCCTGTACAACATCCGGAGAATCCGCCCCTTCCTCACCACCTACGCAACCCAGCTCCTGGTTCAAGCAATGGTCCTGTCCCGCCTGGACTACTGCAACTCGCTGCTGGCTGGTCTGCCAGCATCCGCCATCAGACCCCTGCAGCTCATCCAGAATGCTGCAGCTTGTCTGGTCTACAACCTCCCCAGGCATTCCCATGTCACCCCCCTGCTCACTGACCTCCACTGGCTGCCTGTTATGGCTCGCATCAAATTTAAGACTTTGGTGCTTGCATACCAGGCAGCTAAGGGGTCAGCACCAGGATACATCCAGAGAATCATCAGACCCTTGACACCAGCCAGACCTCTCCGTTCTGCCACCTCTGGACGCTTGGCACCTCCCCCTCTTCGTATCTGTACTTCCCATTCGCGTCTGCTGTCTGTCCTGGCCCCTCGCTGGTGGAATGACCTTGGCGGTCAGAACAGCAGAGAATCTGACTACCTTCAAGTGCAGACTAAAGACTCATCTCTTCAGGCTGCACCTCTCCCCACCCCTCCCTAGCCCTTAGTTTAGCTCAATGTACCTAGTTAGGCTAATGCGATCACGTTAGTTTTGTATTTGGCAGGATTGTTTTGTCTGATTCTGATTAGGCAAATGTGATTTCAGTGCTAGTTTTGTACTTGGCAGGATTGTGTGTTTGTTTGCTGAACAGGTTACCCTACAGGGTTGGAGTCCTGATCTATGTGGTCACTTCTGGCACTACGATCTTTACTTCACTCTAGTGTGTTTTTCTGCACCTCTGCACCTTGAACTGATGCACTTGTTGTACGTCGCTCTGGATAAGAGCGTCTGCTAAATGCCTGTAATGTAAATGTAATGTAATTTGCATTTACACTGAAAATGTATCAGGAATATTATCATTTTTTAAACAAAATGCATCAGGGCTTTGCTGCATAGGGTTTCAGACTGCACTTTGTCTTTTATTGGTTTTTTAAAATTCTTACACATTGAAAGATCATCACCTGAACAGGCCTCATACAAAAACATTAAAATCTGAAAATAAAACAACACAATAACAGTTATGATCAATTTTCGAAAGTCCAAATCAAAATCAAAATCTTTGCTGTTTCAACTGTACATGGTAGATGTGTGATGGATGGGTGTCTCTCTGGGGGGTGGACTAAATGATCAGTTCTTTCCAATGGTCCACCCCCCATTTCTCTCTCGCCAGGTTTTTGTCTTTCCTAAAGGCCCAAGACTGCACTGGGTTTCAGACTGCGCAGCCAAACACTGCACTGAAAACTCCATCCTTTTTAGAAACGAGCCGCTTTCTTCTTCTATGTCTGTCAGCGCAGTGTGTCACTGGGGCGGGGTCTTCTGGTGGGAGGAGTCCTGACAGCCTGCAGTGACGCAGAGTTGGAATATATGGAGAAAATGTAAATGGCGTGCGCTGATTTGTCACTGTGGCTGTTTGAAGTGTTCCTGCAGTGCTCTTATAAGGCAGCAGTGATTGTGATTGGTGGGGGGGAAAGAGTGTTCTCTCTCAGATGGGGGCTGCTTGTGTGCACAGGGCTCAGTCTCTCTGAGAGCTCAGAGGTGAAGGTGTGAGCATCCACTCTGCTCTGAGGAAGGTTTGGTTTGTTTGCGCTGAAGATGGAGAGATGTCTGTTCTTTCTCTCTCTCTCCTCCCTGCTCCTGCTCTCCACAGTCAGTGAGTACCAGCTTTATCCTCCTCTCCAGCTTCTCCACACCCAGTCAGGGCTCAGAGACTGGGGGTCAGGGCCAAGGGGTCAGAGGGGCAGCTCTCCAGGCCGGGCAGGGCTCCAGGCCATCTCTAAACACCAGAGTTTGCTGTAGTATTTCTCTGCATCATTCATGAAGCTTTCATTAAACTAATTTTATTATTAATTATTTAGGAAATGTTTCTGTATGTGATTCACTGATGTATAAAACATGATATTTGAATAATCCAGCCAAGATAAAGTTTTTTGTTTGATCATGTTTGTGTTTTAGTAAATATAAATATATGTGAATATAAAGATCTTTTTCAAATATTGTTTTTATCGTTTCCGTGTCTATGTAATTTGGCGCCTGATAGTCATGAAACAGTCCAGGTATTAGTTGGCGTTCCCAGAAATACCTGATTTTTGCGTGAAATTTATATCATAAGTTGGCCTAATTAATATTTTCACTTTTTGTAGTTGCAAGTTGCTTTTTATTAGTGTATTTTTATAAGAACTCTTCCGTCTTTAGTGCGTTATAGCGGAAGACACAAAGGAAATGTGACGTACTCTCATCAGTGATACATTTGATGCCTTTATGGCAGCACATTAATAATATATTGCACTTATTAAAACGCTCTCATCTCATGAAACTTATTGCAGCAACTTTAAAAAGAAAAGAAAAAAAAAACTTGGCACATGTTAGCGCATCAGTGGTAACACCTGCTCAAACCTCAACTTCAAAAGCAGGACTGAAGCAACATTGATCCAGAGTCAGACTTCCTGTGTAATTCTTTTCAAATAACACACTCTGAACAGATAATATTCTCCACCACTGCTTACGGCTGCAAATGCAAAATATTTTATTATTTGAAACTCACATAAGTTTGAATATGTGGTCTTTTTCATGCCATATTTTACTATCAATTTAAAAACATGCAAATTTTTCAAATTAAATAATTATTGAAATTTCACGGGAAAAATTTAACGAGGACATACTCCATAGGATGAACGCTAAAAGTATAAAAGTGATTGTTAAACAGGAATTTTGTAGAGCTGAACTACTAACGTCAAATAAATATATATATAAGCTAACATTTCAAATTCATGTTTAATCCTCATTGTGGATACATACCATTTCACTGAAAACATATTATATGACATTTAATTGGAAGAGACTTTTATTCAAAGTAATGTACAATAAGTGCATAACATCACCGTCACTAATGTTAAATATTAAAACAGTATAATGTACATCTACGTACGCCCAGGGCTGTACATACTATCACTAAATTGTTAAAATGCATTCCAGATAAATCTCCTTTTTCACTGATAAATGAGTTCTTATGAAGATGCACTGAGCTTGGTAGGAAGAATGGTCTCTTGTTGCTCGTCTGTGTCTTTTGAGGAGCCGTACTCTGCACAGCCAGCATTTCACGATGCACAGGAGTTTACTGAGGTTCATGTCTGAGTGACCATTCAGCCAGAAAATGCAACAGAAAGTGAAAAGTCTTAGTACTGAACTGCAATAAACACGCTTGGTGTTCCAGTCTACTTCTAATGATCTCAGTTTCTATAGAAGGTAGACCCTGGTAAGGCTGATTACATTTTGAATAGATCTGTGTCTGTACTGCACTTGAGAAATCTGCAAATGTCAAATCTCAGGTTTTTAATACCATCTCATTCACAGCATTCTCATTTCCTATTTTCAGTGCAGCAAAACAGTTCTTATGTCTGAGAAAGTGAAGGGGTTATCTCCACCTTGTGGCCAAAGTGTGCACCTGCATTCTGTAGGGGCTTTAGCACCTGTGGCGTCACTAGGGTTGGTGATACCCGGTGCGGTCGACCGTTGGTGTCACCCGATTTTGTCGATGGGTGCGGGGGGCGGGGAAGGGGGGGGGGGGGGTGCAGGCAGGTGTGGGCGCAAGGAGTTGCGTGTTATGACGCCTCTGATAAGCACTGCCACACAAGTGCCATCTGCTTATTCAGTCATGTGACCGGCCTCACTGGCAGAGCTTGTGTCACAGCGTACAAAGCCAGGGTAATAGAGCACAACCTAGTGGTGTGCCTGTGTTCCTGCAGACACTGCTGTGGGCATATCCTTTTCAATTCTCAGCAAAAACTTGGGGTTTACACCCATGGTAAACCAGGCTAAACATTAATGAGAATCTATAAACAGTGGTACTACATAAGAACCAGGTTTATCTATAAGATGTTTATGTACAGCACTGTGTGCCGTAGTTTTTTCCATGTTTGGTTTATTGACTGTTCATTTCCGTTTAGTTGCGTGCGGATGTGTTCCAGTCTTTTATTTTTAATTGTTTGTTCATATTGTCTTGGTTTTTGGGATTTTTAAACCATTTTTCATTACATTCTTATGATCATTTTTCATATTTGTGGAAAATATGCTTCTGCTTCCTGCTCTCAACGAAGGCGGACGCTTTTTCCTCTGCTCCCTCCCTGCTCTTATCTCCCCCTGCTTGCTTCTCTCTTGTCTTGTGCTGTCTCTGCCTGAACTACCCGGAGTCTCTCTCTGCATTTCCCTCCGAAACCTAAAATCATGGATCTGATCAACTGGTCTCTCAACGCAATTGACAGTATTTTTCTCGACGAGAAGAACGGGTAAGGGAGAGCCCTCTTGCCCTGACGGAATGTTTGCAGCCGGATACACGATGGACTCCTGGATGGAGTGGAGGGTCGTGTGCCTGTCGATCCTTTCCGTTGAGGATGTTGAAGACGTTTACTTGATTGGAATTATGCTAACAGGCTTTCTGCTGTTTGGAGCTGGCAGCATCCTGATTTATCACAAAGTTCAGAAGGCGTTGGCAGCACTAACTGGGAAGCTGCACGCCATTAAGGGAACGGGCAGGGCTGTCAACACTCAGCGAGCTCAATCGCAAACTGGATGTGATCGTATCGCAAATTCGCATGATGGATACCAACTTGGAGAAGTTGTTGGTTCGGCTCACTGAAATGGGCCAACAAATTCGGATGATTGGAACAACGCTGAGAGAACCACAGGACTAAAGGCAGACGAAAAAAGCAGAAGTCTGCCTGAACCCAAAACAATCCTTATCTTCATTGGCTCCCCCACCTCAGCCTTGGAAGGCTGATATCTGTCCACTCTCCTGGATTGTTATGCAGACAGATGCTCAGCCCTACCCCCCACCTCCCTGCTCCTATGAACTTTGTCTCTGGATCAGGACTCTTCGAGGTCGTCTCCAGGGCAACGGCCGTGTCCTCGTCATCAGTATCAGACGGCAGAGACAATGTTGAGACTGCAGTGGAGATGAAGTCCATGGACTTACACACACATACATACAAAGATACATAACACACACACTACCTCCAACTCAACGCCTTCTTGGCTCCCCTCCCCCCTCCCTCCCCCGTTACAGTGCAGTCTGCTGAGGGTTTTGAGCGATGCGCCAGACGGCTGCGTGCTCCCCCCAGTGTCTGTGCTGCGACACTTCCCCTCCCCGACACCCTACCCCCTACCACATGTGCAAGTCTTCGAGTATTGTTGTAATGTTTTATGACGTTGCTCTGTGCTGAGGTTTCCCTCCTCCTTCCTCCTGTTCTCCCATTTCTCATCTAACTATTCATTTCGTTGCTCTGTACTCGTGACATGTGTCAATGACAATAAAGTTGAATCTAATCTAATCTAATATTAACTTGGATTTTTTAGCTACTTAAAAAAATTATTCAAGTAAATTATGGCCAGGTCTACACCTTATTTTGAGGGTTGATACTGTGTGTTTTGAAATATTTCAATTAGAATTTTTATTTAATCACTGCCAATTGCCTCTTTGTTGTACCAATTGTGTGCTGTTTGGAGCCCATCTGTAGAAAGGATTAAGGTTATGTATGTGTGTTGGACTGCTGTGTTCTCTTTATGAGCTCAGTGATCTGACTGTGATCTGATAACGGTGTTTGTGGTCTGACATTTATGCATTTATGGAGGAGGGGTTTAGGTCCGTGATGGCATAGTTTACTACACGGTTACCAAGAGCTGAACTGTATGTACAGTATATCTACCTAAAGAGTCCCCTCTGATCATCCCATTTATTATATAGAGACCAAGACTTTGACAGAGATTCAACAGTGCCTTACCATTTTTATGAATTACTCTGTCATAATTATTTTGCAAGGATAAATTTATTGAGTGACATGGATTAGTTGCTCCAAATATGTGACAAATTCCCAATTTCCCAAGGACTAAAGTCAAGCTGTTTACCTTTCCTGGAGTTAAAATCTCCACATAGGAGTGTGGGGCCCTGGGCCTGGGAGTTGCAGATTTCCGTGTAGCGATTTAGGAACATGTCCTCTGAGTAATAAAGGGATTCAGAGGGTGTATATATGCTGTACATAGGAATAGGTGAGATTTGGATGGATGTGACATTCCTTATTTTTAGCCAGATATGCAAGTCTGCTATTTTGATTATTTTCATTGAGCCTGCAAGCTCCTACTTGTACCATATTATAATGCCCCCAGAACCTCTGGCATGCTGGACATTGCTGTGCTTGAAGGATGGCAATACTATTTCTCTGTAGCCTAAGGGACAGTAAGTTGATACATCTCTATGCACCATGTCTCCTGGAGGATTATAATATCAATATATTTTATGCTACTGATAAAATCTGGATTTGTGCTCTTCAGCCCATACACTGAAGAACAAAAGCCCTGTTTGTTCCAACTGCTAATTGCAAGTGATCTCCTTACATAAACAATAAGTGATTGCATTCAATAGGGCATAATGACAAACTATCAACTAATTTAATTATTGATTAAATTATATTTAATCAATAATTAAAATATAATTGTAGAATGTTTATTATACATATACGTTTATACTTAGCCAATTATTCTGCTGATTATGTTGAGGAGTTGCCGTATTTCTCCCATCTCAGAACTGGCCAGGGTCCTTGGTGTTGCAGCAATAGCTGCATAACCCTGCTGTAGTGGAGGTTGCTCTGTCTCTCATGTTGTGGATTGATAGGTGGTTCCAGTGCCTCCTTCAGATCAAGTTTCTATTGACTTTGAGTGCAATAGTAGGATACAGGACCTGGTGGTTTTTCAGGATAGGTGGTGCCATGGGGAGGCTGAGTGTAGTCTAGCAGGAGGAGATTTAATATTTAACAACATACTAAGAAGAGGGTGTCACAAATGGTCATAGGTTTATTTTTGTAGAAGCTAGCTTTCTTTGTTCGACTTCTATTTCTCTTTTCCTTTTCCCTATTTAATCTGTTTGTTTTTTGTGTCTTGGTATTGTTGTTCATTTTGATATGGTGATTTCTTTATTTTAGCTGCTTTTGTTGTTGCTGAATGACTGTATGTATTGTGAAATAAAGGTTTGTTAAAACTCAAACTCCCCCGTCCCCTCCCCCCTCTCTCTCTCTCTCTCTCTCTCAGGCAGTGAGGATGTGAGGCTGGTGAATGGAGGCAGCCCCTGTGCTGGGAGAGTGGAGGTTTACCATCAGAGAGAGTGGGGGACAGTGTGTCATCGGGGCTGGGATATGACAGATGCTGGGGTGGTGTGTAGACAGCTGGGCTGTGGAGATGCTGTAGAAGCACCAAGAAATGCTCGCTTTGGCCCAGGGTCTGGGAAAATATGGATGGATAATGTGTCCTGCAGGGGATCAGAATCCACACTGAAGGAGTGTCGCTCACGAGGATGGGGTAAACATAACTGTTATCATCGATATGATGCTGGAGTGATCTGCTCAGGTAGGACTCCGTGTTATTCAGCTCTTACCAATGTTCTTATACCAACACGGGACTTTGGATTTAAATGAGGATATATTAGTTCCATAAATGCATATAGTATTACATAACTAAAACATAGTATTACATTTTAAAATGTGGTGTTATGAAGTAAATTACTGTATTGCTCCTTTCACTGAACTAATTCAGCACTTACGCAGTCACAGCAGAATCTTTGTGTTTCTGATGTATTTCTCTTTCTGACGCTATCAGAATGTTTATTCTTTTAAAGTTTAAGTCTGTAGCAGAAGTTTACATGTGATTGGCTCATCACACGCTGCAGTTTATACGGGATTGGCTCATCTCACACTGCCGTGGACGTGAGATTGGCTCATATCACACTGCTGTATTTTGTGTATAATAGCTGTGCAGTCCTGTATTCATGCAGCTGTGCTCACTGTTGTCTCTGGAATAAGGTGCCAGTCATTGCAGATGATTCTCTCTTTATTCCCTGTTTAACTGCAGCCCATCGTGAGGTCAGGCTGGTGGGCGGGGCTGACCTGTGCTCTGGGAGAGTAGAGGTGCAGCATGGGGGCTCCTGGGGCACGGTGTGTGATGCTGACTTTGACCAGCGGGACGCAGAGGTTGTGTGCAGGGAGCTGCGCTGTGGAGTTTCTAAAGAGCTGCGGGGGGCAGCTGCGTTTGGCCAGGGGGAGGGCCAGGTGTGGGCAGAGGAGATTCAGTGTTCAGGCAACGAACCTCGCATTTACTTCTGTCCCAAAGCACCCTCACAGAATCAACCCTGCTCCCATGGAAACGATGTGGGACTGGTGTGTTCTGGTAAGAGTCATTTGTATACTGTGTGTTTCAGTGACACTTGGTTAATATAGTCCTAAACAGATTGTATGCATTTATATTTAAGAAGATCAAGATATTAATTCATTATACTGTGAAATGTTACATGTCAGGGGCTGTAATGCTGGATATTGTGATGCAGATATAATCTGTGATGTGCAGTGTACACTATAGAGGGTGGGGATGTGCAGCCCATAGCCCTGTGATAGGGGAAGCACACCATATGTACCATAGACACACAGGAAGAGGAAGCACACAGAGGTATCACAGCCTTCCTGTGAGCTGCAGGAATTCACATACAGGCATTTCTGAGCAGCGGCATCTCCCAGTGTCTGTGTGAGTTTAATCTGTGTGGAGTTTGCATGATCTCCCAGTGTCTGTGAGTTTAATCTGTGTGGAGTTTGTATGATCTCCCATTGTCTGTGTGAGTTTAATCTGTGTGGAGTTTGTATGATCTCCCAGTGTCTGTGAGTTTAATCTGTGTGGAGTTTGTATGATCTCCCAGTGTCTGTGTGAGTTTAATCTGTGTGGAGTTTATATGATCTCCCAGTGTCTGTGTGAGTTTAATCTGTGTGGAGTTTGTATGATCTCCCAGTGTCTGTGAGTTTAATGTGTGGAGTTTGCATGATCTCCCAGTGTCTGTGTGAGTTTAATCTGTGTAGCCTGTGTGTGTGTGTGTGTGTGTGTGTGTGTGTATGGGTGTACAATACAATACAAGACAACACAATACAACACAAATCAATACAATAAGCTCTTATATAGCGCCCTTCATGCGTACATTCCAGTGTGCTTTACGAAATAAATAAATAAATAAATAAATAAATATAAATAAATAAATAACATAAGAAGCCAATACTAAGAGGAACAGGCACATGAGAACAAATAAGTCTTAAGATACGATTTAAAAGAACCAATTGTAGCTGCACCTCTGATATGGCTTGGGATTGAATTCCAGAGGCACGGTGCAGCGCAGCTAAAAGCTCTTCCCCCAGCTGTTTTTAATCGGCAACGAGGAACCACTAAAAGTTCAGCAGTAGCTGAACGCAGGGTACGACAGGGAACATAAGGTTCAATCAAATCCTGCAAATATGAAGGTCCAAAGCCATGCAATGCTTTGTAAGCAGTTAGCAACACTTTGAATTCAACCCTAGATTTAACAGGGAGCCAATGCAATGATTTAAGAACAGGAGTGATATGCTCTGAGCGGCGTGTGTGGGTAAGTACTCTGGCTGCTGCTCTGGGTGTGTGTGTGTGTGTGTGTGTGATTTGTCGTATGTACACGTGTGCATGTGTGCCTGAGTGTGTGTGTGTGTGTGTGTGCGTGCAGGTGTGTGTGTGTCTGTTTGTGTGTGTGTGTGTGTGATTTGTCGTATGTGCATGTGTGTGTTATTGTACGTCTGTGTATGCGTATGTCTGTGTGCCTCAGTGTGTGTGTGTGTGTGTATGTGTGTGTGCGTGCAGGTGTGTGTGTGCATGTGTGTGAGTGTGCGTGTGTATGTATGTGTGCGTGAGTGTGTGTGAATATGTGTGTGTATGCATGAGTCTGTGTGTGTGTGTGCATGTTTGTGTATGTATGTGTGCGTGTGTGTGTGTGAACGTGTGTGTGTATGTGTGTGTGCGTGTGTGAGTGTGTTTGCATGTACCTGTATATTCTGTTAGCCTCTTCCCTAAGTCTCCTTCATTATCTCAGTGTTGGTCAGATGCTAACCCCACTGTGCTGTGTGTAGGGTACACTGGGTCCAGGCTGGCTGACGGCCCTGATAACTGCTCTGGTCGAGTGGAGCTGCAGGACCTGGATAACTGGGGGACAGTGTGTGATGCATGCTGGGACAGGAGAGCCTCCAATGTCCTCTGTCAGCAGCTGAATTGTGGGACTGCAGTGGCAGTGCCAGGACAGGCCTGGTTTGGAGAGGGGAATGGGTCAATCAGAGCCGATGTGTTTGATTGCCATGGGAACGAGACACGCCTCTCACAGTGTGCTGTTTCCTCATGGAGCCGAGCTGTGCTCTCACATGGACAGGATGCTGGAGTCATCTGCTCTGGTGAGGAGTCCTGCTCTCTGTACTGTGTACATGGCAC
This sequence comes from Anguilla anguilla, assembly GCF_013347855.1. Lineage (NCBI taxonomy): Eukaryota > Metazoa > Chordata > Actinopteri > Anguilliformes > Anguillidae > Anguilla > Anguilla anguilla. The sequence goes on along the minus strand of NC_049202.1, from coordinate 72,385,132 downwards.
AATTTAGCACACATTTACTGCACTGAGAGATAGAGAGAGAGAGAGAGAGAGAGAGAGAGAGTGTGTGTGAGAGAGAGAGAGAGTGTGTGAGAGAGAGAGAGAGAGTGAGAGAGAGAGGAAGAGAGAGGGAGAGAAAGAGCGGAAGAGGACGAAGAAGAGAGAGAGAGACAGACAGTGAGACAGTGAAAGACAGAGAGAGAGACAGTGATAGAGAGCGATGGGGAGAGAGAAACTGAGATGGATACGGGCAGTCTGATGTAAAACAAAAATAAAAAGGCAAAAACAATTTTAAAATCCACATGTCGAGTATCTTGTGTTAATACAATGTTCTTTAAGTGAAATGCCCTTGGATTTAACCGGAGTGTAATCTGCAATTATGTGCCAATGCGTGTGAGTAAAGCACTTGGATTTAACAGAGGTGTCTAACCCTAACCCTAATACACTTGGGTTTATCAGAGGAGTCTAACCCTAACCCTAATACTGTCGGACAAGTAAGGATTAATTAAGAATATGTTTATTTTCCTTATCCAGCGGTTCCAACAGTCAATGCCCATGTTAAAATGTCCAGCACTCTGAATACTGAACACAAGAGATATTGCGTGCTAGAACCCCTCACTTAACCTACATATAAAATATATTTTCTGATTTAATTTAATAATTATTATTTAAAATGAGAATTATCAATTAAATTGCCAAATTCACTGATAGGTCAGTCTACAGTGCACTGATGGAATCAACCAACATGTCAAAACAAGCTCTATACCAGGTTTTAAGATTAAATATTTGAGTTCAATAAGAAGCAGTCAATTATATTAATGAATTGAAAACATACAGTCTTTATTGAATGCAGGCACTCTACTTCTAAATTACCCAACAGAAGACGTAATACAAAACATTAAACAACTAATCTAGAAATACCAGAAAAGAGAGAGAGAGACAGATAAGAGAGAGAGAGAGAGAGAAACGGATTGAGAGAAACCAGACCTTGCCAAAGTTTCACCCACTTCCAGTATAAGCACCACAAGAAAACCAGCTAAAAACACACAACTTAGGAACCACCACCAAAATAAAAAGAGGAAGACTCTTCTTCCAGGCACTGAAACCAAACGCAACACAAAAACTTTTTCCTGTGGCCATCTTAAATACCTTACCCAGCATGACTTTAGGATGTTTGCCCTGATTGGGTCATGCCTGGTTAAGGTTCAGGAGAGAAGGGAAGGGGGGTCAGACTAATTTATGGCAAGGACTGGCCTACCTAAAGATTGCATTCAAACTAAAAGTAATGGGAAGTGTTAGGCATGCAGGGTCTCCAACCCCTGATATGGTGTCCTGTGTAATATGGTTTGTCTCTTCTGAGGAGGTGAGACCCATAGATTGTCAGCCTAGATTAGGGTATCGGTGGAATTTAAAATTGCCCCAATCACATTTGCTTTGATGCTTGTGATGAGGAGACCAGACCAAAATCTAAACACTACATATCCTACATACACTTAGATTTAACAGAGGAGTCTAACCCTAATACACTTGGGTTCAACAGAGGAGTCTAACCCTAATACACTTGGGTCTATCAGAGGAGTCTAACCCTAATACACTTGGGTTTATTAGAGGAATCTAACCCTAACCCTAATACACTTGGGTTTATCAGAGGAGTCTAACCCTAACCCTCTTACATTTGGGATCCTCAGGCTCTGCCCTCTCAGCTCTGAACGGGATGGTGCGGCTGGCTGGAGAGGGTGCGTGTGAGGGCCAGGTGGAGGTGTACTACCAGCAGACCTGGAGCAGAGTGGGGGGGTCCTGGAGCTTCAGTGAGGCCTCGGTGGCCTGCAGGCAGTTGGGCTGTGGCTCTGCAGTGCAGGTCTACAGCTCCTCTCCATCCGGGACGGGGGGCACTGGGGAGTGTCTGATGGGGGTTCAGTGCTCCGGTAGAGAGGCTCACCTGGGGAACTGCAGCACTCCACACAACCTCACCTGCAGCTCCAGGGAACAGGTGTCCATCGTCTGTTCCAGTGAGTACAGGTTACTAATGAAGCTTCTCTGCAGTCTCTAGCTGCTTGTTTGACATGGGGGATATAGTATACTCAACCTAAAGGATTTTTTAAAAGTATTAGGAATCAGAGTATTTAAAACAGACAGAGCTTGTGTAAAAACTCAGATAACTCTCTCTATTTCTCTTTCTCACCCCCTCTCTCTCTCCCCCTCTCTCCATTTTTCTTTCCCTCTCTCTCTCTGTTTCTCTCTCTCTCCCTCTCTCTCTCTCTCTCTCTCTCTCTCAGATCACAGGACTCTCAGGCTGGTGGGGGGAGGGGGGGACTGTGCGGGACGGTTGGAGGTGTTCCACAATGGCTCCTGGGGGACAGTTTGTGATGACTCCTGGGACCTGGAGGATGCTCAGGTGGTGTGCAGGCAGCTCCAGTGTGGGACGGCCCTCAGTACCCCGCTACCCTCCTTCTTTGGGCCAGGAAATGGACCTGTCTGGCTGGATGAGGTGGGCTGTGTGGGGAACGAGACGTCCCTGTGGGACTGTCCCACAGCCGGATGGGGACAAACTGACTGTGGACACAAGGAGGACGTGGGGGTCGTGTGTTCAGGTCTGGAGCTCAGTGGAGCACCTAAAGTTCTTGCTTTTACACTGACACTAATTTGGTTTTAATATATGATACCTGTTTGGTGAGGAATTTCATGTGTTCATAGTGATGAGATTTATCTCAGGTGAGCAGTGGCTAACAGAACACACATCTTTTCATCCTGACTTATACCTGCATCTGACACATTTACCTTTCTATCCTCTGTAATTTCTGGCACAAGATTTTAAGGTTATGTTTATTTTTAAACCATTTTGTCCCTAAGAGATTTCTAACATTGTTGTTGTAGAATTCAAGGAGATGAGACTGGCCGAGGGCTGTTCTGGGAATTTGGAAGTTTTCTACAATGGCACCTGGGGCAACGTGTGCTTCAATCAAATGACTAGAGACACGGCTGCTCTCATATGTCAGGAGCTGAACTGTGGGAAGAGCGGATTTGTGTCTAACACACAGTCAAGACTGGAATCAGCTCCAAACTGGCTGGATCATTTCAAATGTCGCCGACATGACTCCACTCTGTGGCAGTGCCCATCAAAGCCTTGGGGTAATAATACCTGTGGGCAAACCAGCGTGGCTTCACTTACCTGCTCAGGTAAACCTCACTCAACTGCAGACTTAATACTCCTGTTAGGACCAGTATAATAAACCTCATGATTACAAACACAGTATCACTCCTATTGTGAACAGCAGCATAAAACTCTCCTTACTGCAGACTTTAGTACTTCTCAGGGCCGGCCCGTGGCATAAATGGTCTATGCGGTTGTTTAGGGCCTCAACCGCTAGGGGGGGCTACACGGCGGGAGGGGGGGGGGGGCGGGCGCACGGTCCAGTGTTTATCTAAGGTAAATAATGTTATTTTCGCAGTTACGTTATTCATCCCCTATCGCAGAATTAGTGGTATCAATTTTAAACAGAATGGTACCCGTACATTTCACAACAATGCAATGTATGAAGGATTTTACAAAGTGAACCCCCCCCCCCCTCCACGGAATCCAACAAACCCTCCCCCCCCCTCAGAAAGATTTGCTTACATCCACCGAACCCCTAGGGCCGGCCCTGGTACTTCTGTTAGAAACAACAGAATTAAACCTTCAAGTAGAACTGACTCATTTATGCAGATGGGGAGGATGATATGAAATCATTAATGAAGCTAATTTGCCCTAAACTGGTAAATGTGTAAGTCAGCTTATTAGTTTTTGCAACATTAAATTGGTAAAACTATGGACTATTGTTAATTTTTAAGGTTAAGGTTTTTAGTGTAACCCCATGAATGAGATTTTTTGAAGCTCTAAGTAGTGCAGTTTGTTTCTGATATGGAATGAACCTGTTTCTGTCTTTGTGTTTTAAAATTTTTCAAAATTTGTAGTTCATTTATTTATTTATTTCTCTTCACATCAAAGGGGAAGAGGATGATGAAGTTCCACGAAGCAAATTGTCATGTTCCTCAGCAGCAAATCAGAGAGCTTGCAAAAGTACGTTTTTTTGGTTGAATCCTGTGGTAAGCCGCTCTGGATAAGAGTGTATACTGAACGTAATGCAAATGTGTTAGTGGAGATGTGTCTGTAGTGGAGGAGATGCTAAACGTAATGAGGTCAGTGATAGTGTTAGTGGAGATGTGTCTGTAGGAGATGCTAAACGTAATGAGGTCAGTCATAGTGTTAATGGAGATGTGTCTGTAGTGTAGGAGATGCTAAACGTAATGAGGTCAGTCATAGTGTTAATGGAGATGTGTCTGTAGTGTAGGAGATGCTAAACGTAATGAGGTCAGTCATAGTGTTAGTGGAGATGTGTCTGTAGGAGATGCTAAACGTAATGAGGTCAGTCATAGTGTTAGTGGAGATGTGTCTGTAGGAGATGCTAAACGTAATGAGGTCAGTCATAGTGTTAGTGGAGATGTGTCTGTAGATGCTAAACGTAATGAGGTCAGTCATAGTGTTAATGGAGGTGTGTCTGTAGGAGATGCTAAACGTAATGAGGTCAGTCATAGTGTTAATGGAGATGTGTCTGTAGGAGATGCTAAACGTAATGAGGCTGCTCAGCTCATCTGTGTCTCCTGCTCTAGGTCACTGGCCCCTCCGGCTGGTGGGGGGTGAAGGCGGGTGTTCTGGGATGCTGGAGGTGTTCCGCGGGGGCTCCTGGTGGAAGGTGTGTGGAGACTCCTGGGACATGATGGACGTCCAGGTGGTGTGCAGACAGCTGGGCTGTGGGTCAGCAGCAAAGGCTCATAGTAATGCTACTTTTGGGACGGGGAACGACACCCTCTGGCTGACTGAGGTGAACTGCTGGGGCACTGAGATGCACCTGTGGGACTGCCCACACCAGCACAGCCGCTGCCCACACCAGAACCAGGCTGGGGTCACCTGCACAGGTGAGCCTGCGACTCCAGATCACCTCAGGCTGACTGCCAGCTTCTGAGAAGATTAATCACTGGAGCCCTGACAGAAACACACACCCTAAACCCCAGGAGCAGCTTAAAGATCCACCCAGCATTAAAGCTCGATGATTACTTTATTCATGCGCTCACTAATAATGCAAGTAGAAAACATGATGCTTTGGAACTACATTTACATTTATCAGAAGCTCGTATCCAGCGCAGCTTACAGAAGTGGAATGAGCAGAGAGGATGTGACATCATCAGGGTCACAGCCAATATCAGTGGGCAAGAACAGGAAGTGGAACTACTGAATGAATAAATAACAAATCTCTTCATTTTTATTTTACAGTTCCTTTATCTGAGTCCAGCTCCACTGCAGGTACGGACTCCTCTGGATGGTGTAGGAGAGAGTTTGGGAGATAAAACCTGAGGCTGAGCTCAGAGCCCTGTCAATCACACAAACCCTTTCTCATGCCCAATAAAGAAAACAATGCATTTTAATTTATTTTAATTTTGTTGTTTTAGGTACTCCTGCAATGACTACACAACCAAAATCACAGCCAGGTAAAGTTGCCCAAGGAGTCATTTACACAGTGAAAAGAGGACCTCACGACTAATTTCAGCTGTTGGGACTAGCTTTTCCATGAATGCTCTGTTTTGCATTTCTACCATATAAATGGTGGTGGCTGTTTGCCTGGGTAGGTTGCTAAGTAACACTCAGTATTTGAGTGTTAACACACAACTGCTTCTTGCAGTTTTTTGCCTGTTGGCAACAGTACCTCTGCATTAATGCTTTAAGACTGAATGTAATCCTATAGGTTTCTATCTAACAATAAACATGATGTGGCTCTCTAAGCTTGCTGAATGCTGGTACCAAGCTAGCAGTTTGCTTAATTTAAATAGCCAATGTCCTTGAACAGAGAAGAGAGAACACCCACGTTCTAGTACAGATAGCACAGGCTTAACTGAAGTTTACTCGCTGGAAAGTTAACCTTTTTATGTTGTAGTGGGTATCTTGTGGAATGACTCAGTTTGCTTAATGCAGACAGTTGCTCTGCTTTAATAGGTCGCTGGATGGCTGGCTGTATAAGTACAGTACTGTAGGTGGAAACACAGCTCAGTGGTCAGTGTAAGTAGGGTAGAGGCAGTGTGCCATGTTCTCTGCTGATGCCCAACCCCTTGCCTTCCCCGTTTGGCAGTTGTGTCCAAACAGCCAGTGCCCGGACCAAAGGAGGCTCCGCCCAGCCCGTCTATCCCAGCAGTGGCCTTCCTGGTGATGGGGGCGCTGTTGTTCCTGCTGCTGGCAGTGCTGGGTGTTCTGCTGTTCCAGAACAGAGCGCTGAAGAGAGGTAGGGGGTGGACGGGCGCTGGGTGAACCGCCATCACACGCCGAGTGTGACTGAAGAAGCCTCTCCAGTGATCAGCTCAGTGGGTTAACCACGCAGCTCTGAATGGGGGCTGATGGGAGGCTCGCCCAGTTAAGACCCTGCGCCAGTGCATGTGGGTGGGCCCCGCAGTGTGGGGCCGAGTCCTCCATCACCAGCTGCCCTGAAAGCAAGGAGACAACCGGGTGATGCGTGATTGGCTGCAGTGTTCCCGAGGGAGGGATTTGGTTGGCATGCTGACCTTGTCTTTTTGTGCACCAGCGCCCCCCCTGTCGTCGATCACATTCCTGCAGTCTGCCTGAATCAGTTATCCGTTATGTGATAAAAGGTTGGACTGATCTCAGATCAGCAGTCCTACAGGGCCCTGGTCTCTGACAGGTGGCTGGTGTATGACGGTAGCTGTGTGCTGTACCTCTGCTGCTCATGCAGAGAGAAATGTGCTCTCTGAGAGGAGACTTTGACTCTGTGATTCTCTGTCTCTGCTCACACAGCCCTGTCTGAATGGGACCACGCCCCTCTGCATGAAGCTGTCTACGAGGAGATCGAGTACAAACTAGCTAGAGGGGGAACCTACAGCGCCCCCCGGTGGGGTGAGTGAATCAGATCTGTCCTCCTCGTGCTGCACAGTAAAGTCTTAAACACTCTGTAGAAGACCTCCTCAGAGCATGTGTGGTGTGGGCGGGGTCGGGACACACCCTCTCTCCTGTCCACAGGGAGTGGCCTATCAGAGGACCCGCCCTCTGGGTATGAAGACGTGGAGGACGGCGAGGGACACTCCCTCTCAGGTAAGGGGGCGGAGCACTGTGGAGCTCTCAGTGGGTGTAGGTGGTGGTGCTGTGGCTCCAGGGTGATTTTGGGAGGGGTGGAACTCCTGAGTGCTCCTCAGAGTTTCGGTGGCTTGTGTAACAGGATCACTGGCTTTGAACAGGACAGCTGTGTAGTAAAATGGTGAGAGAACTGGGCTCAAGTTTGCAGGTTCAATTTCCCTGAAAGGACACTGCAAGGTACTTAATCTGAATTGCTTCACAATACATCCAGCTGTATAAATGGATACTATGTAATGAAAAAGCTGAATAAGAGTGTCTGGTAAATGCCTGTAATATAATCATATTGTAGATATGGTGTTTAATCATGACATATATTTATTTAAACAGCCGTTATGGGTACGTGGGGATAGACTGTTAATCCGCTACTTCTACCCCTCAGGAGCACTGAAATAGTGCCCTTCAGGCCTCGTAGATTTCTAGGTAGTTACAGACGTCCTCCAGCAGGTGGTGCTGCGCTCCTCTGTGTTCTGTCTCTCTGTTACCACCGGGTCAGGTTGGTTCCTGTGGGACTCAGTGATGTGGATTCCCCAGCACCCACATACCAAGGTTTAAATATGGGGTCAGTTAGACTGTCCCCACACCGTCAGGCAGCCGTGACTGCAGTGTGCAAACACAGCTAGCTGAAGTGTTATTCAGTGCTGCTCTGAAGGGCCCCACTGTCCTGCTGTTTGACAGTCCTGAGATTCAGCCACAAGTCCCCAGAAGTCTCCTTGCTTTCAGGGGACCTGGTGATGGAGGACACACCGGAGAACTATGATGATGTCATCCCAGCGGATAAGCATCCAGACAGTGTGCCAGGTGAGTGTTTTGATTGGTTGGTGGGTTGATTCAATATTTTCTCCTCATGAATACATTTAATTGCATTCATTATTATATGCTGTACTTAGTTTTTTGTGTTCATTTTCCAATCTCCCTTTTTAGATGAATAAAACATGCACATTAATGGAATTATTTCATTACATAGAACATTTCTTGCAGTTGACTTGTTTTGTTGTTCAGTCTTAGACATGGAAATTACATTTAAAGTTGTTGCCCTGATAATTAGTGTAACCAGTATGACCACCAAAACCAATATAGCCATTATGAGCGCTATAACCAGTGTGCCCAGTTTAACCAGCACTGCTGCTGCTTCTCTCTGACTGTTTAAGGGGAGCTGGTGGAGGGAGATGCACCAGAGCACTATGATGATGTCATCACTATGCAGCCGGGCCCAGACGCTTTTCCAGGTTGAGTTTCTCTTTACAGAATATTGGAGTGAAACACAATGTCTGTCACTGAATTCACTGTGTTCTGCTCAGGTGCTTTTCTGTGTGTCTGGCTGCAATCATGTGATTTATTCATTATTAATGTAATATTTATATTTTAGATTATGATGTTTATTATTCTGTTCAATGAATTTTATAGATTAAGACACTATCCTGTGTTGAAAATCGTTACTTCCTGTCTGTGTAATTTGTGAAAATCATTGCCATGGGCTACTTCCTGTCTGTGTGGTTTGTTACAGGGGATCATGTGACAGACACTGAGGAGAATTATGATGATGCCGTGACTCTGGACTGGATTCAAGTGGGTGAGTCGGTACAAAGTGAATCACTCTATATAACATGAATAACTACAAGCTTTTATGGTTTAATAAAAATTCATCAATCCATCCCATTATATTTAATATACCGGTTCTTGGAAGACATTTTTCCAGATTGCTTCATGGGCAATTATGAGAATATGCACATTCCATTCCACCTGCAAACTCGTTTCTGAGAGTAGACATTTTAGTGTAGACATGACCCTATGAAAATATTTTGATTGAAACTTTTTCTTTCAGTATAGAATTACAAGATCACAGCAGGTATTTGCTGAAAATGAGCCTTTCCCTGACTGTGTCTGTCTGTCTCCTGATCCATCCCTGTAGGGGAGAGTGTTCTGGCTGAAAGCCCTCCAGCTCCCAGTGGGATGGACTATGATGATGTGGGGGAGTGGCCTCCTGAAAGAGGAGGAGCACTGTGAGATTGACAGTTTTAACTTTGGAAGTGTCCACCCACAATTTTGGATAGAAGAACTTACATGGACTCCTTTATTCTACACATCTCAAGCAAAATGTTTTGATGTCATAAAACCATATCCCACTAGATCAGTTATTCATGAATTAATAATTCACCTGAAATTATTTACTGTGGACTCCTTAGCTCATTCATAAATTAGGACACTGGAAATGCTGGTACTATACATTAAGAACAATAGCTTGCATTCACTGACACAATGAGACAGTTACTTTTTCTGACCAAGATGATGATGTACAGCTCAAACTACATCAAGTCAGTACTGGCCACTTCAATATGAAATGAATGCATCAAAATTTTTGGAATGTAAAAATGAAAACTCTGCTTTAGCCTGTGTAAGCTTAAGCTTTAGATTTGTTTGTATTTACATCAAACCCTTTCAGTTTTGGCTGCTGTGTTCATCATGTGCAGGTCAGAGCTGTCCATGTTGGCTCTCTGATTGACACATGGAAGGGTAGCCAGACAGCACTTATCCAGCATCCCAACATGCTCATTTGCAAGATCACATTTTTAAATATGCTTTTATTGCACATAGCTGATGAGTTTGTTCATCTTTCCATCTGAGCAGAAGATGAACAAGGCAGTAAGTCTCCGCTGGCTGCTTTGTTACTATTCAAAACTATTTCAGTACTACTTATTTCATACTGCTTTCATTACTACTCAAATTAGTTTAATTTTTTTTAACAAAAAATATTTTTTTAATTACTTATATATATATATATATATATATATATAAATGTGTATGTTGATGCTAGATCTTGGAGAATTATACTGTTTTTCATAGACAAGATTTTATAAAAATGAAATATTATATTTTGCTAAAATGCTCACAATGTATTTCTTAGCCTTCTTAAGCAATATAACCAATATTTTTAACAGCTGTGTGTCAATAAGATATTTTTTAATAAAGCTGAAAGACTGATTGAACTTTGCTCTCTCATTTCCTTTTATTTCTATTCTACATTAATGTATTTGTTCATTCATTTGAAAATATGCAGGGATAGGTATAGTACACAGTTTAGATTGTTTGCAGATGTATGACGCTGAAATAGAGGAAGAGAAACAGAACAGCAGCCATACCACCCTGCACCCTGCTCCTGCTGAATGGCTGAAGCTACACAAGTGTGGGCTTTGGGTGGGAGACCACCGGGGAAAACTAAGTTTCTTAAAATTAAACCAAATTTAAATTAATTGCCGTTCTAAGAATCCCTCCCCGTCCCATCCCTCTGGGCGTATCTCTTTATCCTCACAGATCGTACTTTCCCCCTTTTATTTTATAGTCGTTCCCCTCAATTAATTCTCTCAGTGAACACTCCGGCATCTCTGGCGGTTTATATTCAATTCCGTGCTCAACATTCCACGCGCGCTCGCCCGGTTCAACTCGCTACTCCTGTCGTTCCAGCCCAATAAAGCTAGAATACAGCGCTACTCTTGTTTATTCTGATCATTATTTGCAGCATTTAATGGGACAAATTCTCTTGACCTGCTTTAATACTGAGCTTGCCAACAGAAGCCTGGTTTTGTCCCAATGGCCATCATTTCCACATGTTCACTGTACTGGGATTTTTACTGACACCTAGTGGTTAAAATATGCAAGACCTTAACAACACCAACACATCCTGTCTGCATCTCCCATTCCCAGTCACAGGGATATTGCCCCAACTGTCCCAATTTCACTATACACTATTGGCCCAATGCCATAATGCAGATGTTCTCATCTTATCCCTTTTGAAAATCTAATAATCTTTATTTAATCAGACAGTTCGGTGAGTTCTCTTTTGCAGTGACAACCTGGGGAATCAGCGTGTGGGGATTTAAAGGTGTGTAATCACTCAGATGTAGAGGATGAGTTGGTGGTCAGATGTTTGTGGCACCTGGACCTCCAGGTGAGAGAGACACCTGTGGCCAATGACCATACCACCACTGTCTGTGTTAATGTGTGGCTTTTGTCATTTAACTATTCCCTCCTACAAGAAGAGAGCAATGAGAGACCACTAATTAAATAAATAAACTGCACGGATGAATAACCTTAAACTCGCCTCTCCTGGTTTTAATGTTGAAGTCTCTATGTCTGTATGAACAGGGGCGACATAGCTCAGGAGGTAAGACCGATTGTCTGGCAGTCGGAGGGTAACCCTAACCCTAACCCGCCCTGGGTGTGTCGAAGTGTCCTTGAGCAAGACACCTAACCCCTAAACTGCTCTGGCGAATGACAGGCATCAATTGTAAAGCGCTTTGGATAAAAGCGCTATATAAATGCAGTCGATTTACCATTTACCATGATATGTCCTGCTGTTGGCTGCCCTGTCTTGGCTGATGCAGTACATACCTGTGTCCAGATGAGGTCAGCAGAGGTCATGTTTCACTGTCAGCCAAAACTAAGAGCAAGTGGGGTAAAACAAAAAAAGAAAAAGACTGAAACGATGATTATAAGAAGATTCCCAGTGTGAAAACATCATAGGTGGAACCAGTCCACAGAGAAAGTGCCCATCCTCCACTGACTAGCTTGCTATCAATAGTTAAAGATGAGCTAAATGCAATAGGGAGCTAATGGGGGATCCGTCAAAGCAATTAATCAGTGTTTGGGCAGATTATTGCCTGAGGTATTAAACTATGGTCAAATAGACTGTCCGTGTATATTAATTTAATACATGGTTCAGAAGAGCGAGGTCACCCATCCAGGCCTCCAGATGATAGGTGTTTGACCCCGGAGAGGTTCAGCTCTGGAGCAAAATGCAGTGTGAGTATTCCCTTTCCTCTGCCATCATGCTTGAGTCACCGAGTCCTCCTGCTGTTTGTCTCGTCTGTGTGATTGGGGGGAGTGGGGAGAGGGGGAGAGTTGTCTGGGGAAAGGATTGCCTAATGTGTCTGAGGACTCCATCTTGAAAGAATTGCAGATGTCAGCAACCTTCCTCTCAAACAAGGTGGGACACATGCGGTACCCCCACACAGTGAAGAAGATGATGAGGGAGGAAGAAGAGCCCAGTGATCACAGTTTGAGTTTAGTTGCATTTTGAGGTCAACAAGTCTCATAATCAAGCACAAAATGGCCCCCAGATACCAACCAGCTCCCTCTCCGAAACACTGTTTAAAGATCTTGTGTTGAAGAAGATATCTGAAACCCCCAAAGTGGATGCTGTAACTCTAACTCCTAAATAAGTATGAAATATTAACTGAAATATAATTTACACACGGAATATGTTGCCTCAGGTGTACTTTCTGAGAGAAATCAGCATGACTGTGATAGGCCCACATGACCTAACCTGACCTGAAGAGCTGCCAAAGTGAAACATTTAACTGTGACACTGAGGAGCTTGCAGAGGGACTTCAACCCCCTCTAGTATCGCAGAGTATCCGAACGTAAACACAGCTGCCGGAAGTTGTACTGGTTATCGTGTACGTCTCATTTATCTGCATTTGAGTGACAAGCTTCTCTCTCCTCTGCAGAGGAGCTGCGGGTAAGAGACGCTCGCGTGGTTTCTGTGCTTTGATCGCGCGCTCGCGAGGGAAGCAAAGCTAGCCTTCATAAATGATAAATGATGCTTGCAATCCTACTCATGTTAGCTAGCAAGCAAATAACAAGAAATCAAGCTTGTTCTAATGAAAAACGTTTCAGCTAAAGTTAATAATACAGTAATTACTTTCTAGCCAGCTTTTCAGGTTAAAATGATTGTGGTTATGTTCAGTTTAATTCGTTCAAAATCAAAACACGACAGGCAAGAAAACATTGGTAGGCAGCTAACAAGCAAAGCTAGTCTTACAATCAAGGTTATTTGATGCTTACAATCCTACTCAAGTTAGCTAGCAATGCATTTATTACCAGCTTGCCAGGTAAAAATTAACTGTGGCAATTCCTCATGACAATTAATTATTTTCCACCACGTAAGTAATTCAGTTCATGTAAACCGTTGATACACACTCCTCTCCTGAGCGTCTAGCAGCGATTATTGCCTAACTATCGAGATTCTAAGTAACTGGAGATAAAACTTTTTTTTTGTACTCCACGTAGACCATAAACCATTGAATATAAAAACGACTCGAAGTCGCCGTACGACCCAAAGGCCAATGCGCCGTCTATGTATATCTCATAAAACAACACGTTTTCAACGTACAAAAATGCCAAGTTACTCACACATACAAGACATAGACCGGCTATAACTCATTCCTTCAGACTGCCAAAATATAGGCCTGCTATTAAAACTATTGATATAAAAATGACGCCGTTACGGTACTACAAACTATATAGGCTATCTTGCCTCACCGAAATGAATTAAGATGTATTCCAAAGCAACGCTACCCAATATTTCCTCAATTCTTTCAAGTCACTTGGCCCTGTGTCTTTCACTGGCCTGGCCAATCGGTGCTCAGCTTGTATTTACCCAATGACGCCGTTACTGTTCGACGGCGGTAAAGTTGAACAGGACTTCCGGGAAGGCTGTGAGTGCAGCTCCGAGATGCTAGTGTCAAAATTTTATGAATTTTTTCATTATGTATTTTGCAACGATACAAGTAATCGATGTCCACTGATCCGTAAGTATTTCAGCAAATATTCTTTATGGTGAAAGTTCACGTTTGCCGTCGTGGTGAAGAAGGATAATGAGTATAAAATGCCTACTGCTCAAGTTAGCTTGTTGAATTGAAGTTGTCCTTGACAATAACTCATCTGGAACGGTTATTAGCTTAAATGTTAGCCACCTTTATTGTATTTTAAAGAAAAATGTGATGTATTTAGAATGTCTGCTAAGTGGCTATAAATATTTATTTTTCCATACGTACGATTTTTGGGTGTAAATATAAAAGCTATTGTAGCTCATTCATTAAGCATTGTGACGAAGCACGCAGATTGTTATCTGTCAAGTATCTGAGACCTCCTCTGAGTGAGTAATAGAGAATAGCGTACATTAAAAGCGGATTAATTGATTAAATCAGCTGAATTGGTAACGTCCGTCGGTACGATGCTTATGTTACTCATTGGAAAGATGCAACGGTATGATGAACAGTGCGGCGAGCGGAATAATGCGCGTGCTGTGCGTCAGTGCGCTGCAGGGGAGCTGAACGGGGGAGTGGCCGCGTTCTCAGTCTGAGTGCTGCGGGACCAGCTTGGACTCCTCAGGAGGAAGAGCTGCACGTGGAGGATGAGGGATTTGAAGATGTGGACGACAGGGACCCAACGGCCCATCATCGTGCAGCACCATCAGGTAAATCACCCACCCACCCTGCAGCCCTGAGGCCTGTCCCCAGTACCCCCACCAAACAAAGCACTCCCCCGCAGTCTGCCACTGCTGCTCCACCTGGGACAGACCCTCTGGTAAGATTTCACTGTTAAAGTTACAATCTCGAAGATTTCCGTTTCGTTCTCTTTGGCGGTACCAATGGCGAAAAGCAGTAATTGCAGGTGTGTTTTTGCACCTCACTTCCCAGAGATCCAACCGGATCCAACCAGTGTCGCCTGTGTGACGTCAGTCAGTTTGCACCTGGGCCACGCCAACTATCACACTATTTACTGAATAAAATATGGTTGTTATAAAAGTAACGTTATATACATACTCATTCATTGTCTAACATTAGGCTAACTTAAGCTGTCTTTACACTGCCGAGCTGGGTTACAATGCTGTAGCAGACCTGGGGTAGAATTAGTGATGATCAATTTCCACAGACGTTCTTTATCCACCTTTTGCCCGGTATGAAAATCTTTACACTGCAGAGAAGAATTTGCGGTATTCGCTGTGGCTCGTGCAATTATGTATTTTATGCACAATAAACAGTCTTTCTCATGAATGATTGTTCTGTGATACTTTTGAAACAACTGCCTTGCAAAATGTTGCCCCTGGTGTTTCTGGTTTTGCTAGCTAAACTGTTCGAGAATAAAGCTGAGCTGGGTGTTAAATTAGCAATCAGAAAAAGAATAATAAAATAAAAACAGGAGTTTGTATGGAGGAGATTTCACCAAAAAAGGGCAAGGCTGAAGGAACATATGAGGAAGCGTAATAAAATAATAACAACGCTATTCCATACTGCTGTATTCTTTTATTTACTTTTCTCTGACTTGACATCTTTATACAGAAATCAGTTCCAGCTCTGCACCACGTATACCCCGCGTTAATGCTCTGTGTAAAGACGGCTTTATTCCGATCATTAGCCTATAATATATTGATGAACTTGATGGAAATGTAAATAACGGTAACGTTAAGGCCAGTTCAGATCAATGATTCGCAACGAGACAAAACGGTTTTAGAATGTTGCAGAGAAAAGTGCTGCGGTGTGAACTGGTTAGTTGCAGAGCGTCTGAAGCCGTTGCCTGGGGTCTCAAAAGACCCACCTTGTCAAATCGCCAAGTGCAGTTAGAACATTTACAATCAGACGTCTTGGAATTTTGCAAGTTGCATCCAGTCTCGTTGCGAATCATTAATCTAAACTGACCTTTAGTTAGCTACATTGCAACGTTGCAACAAGGTAGCATTGCATTTTAGAGACGTTTTGCGAGGTCGGTACCAGTCGGTAGCATTAGCTAGCGTTTTTTCTAATTGTTAGCTGACATTAGATTGTGTTAATTACATTAGCTAGCTAGCTAACGCAACGTTACCTGATATGAGAGATGGCTACTGTGCGCAACTTTGCCTGAACTAATGTTGCCTTTCTTGACATGGTCCGGTAGCTAGCGTTAGCTGTGCAAATAGCTAGGCTATGTAATTTAGAACGTTGCATTGTCATCCAATGTAATACGAAATCTACATCAACAAATAATATGACCTCTCATGTTACACAAAAACATTTTAGGGTTCCATAACCCCCCCTTTCTCTGTTATTGTAACGCTAGCAGACACCGGAAAAAACAGTACGCCGCTCACACACAAGTGAGTTGAAGAGCAAGCCTGTTGCGTTAGCTCCGTCTACCCTCTCTGGCGGACCAACCACTGATGGGTGATGGAAAACGCGTCACTAACTATGCGCCGCTTGTGATTTTTTCCCGGGAATGTCGCCACAGACACCCAGTTCTTTAATCATAAATTACAATAATAATAATAATAATAATAATATAAATTAATATAATAATAGGCTCAATCGCCATTGTGTTACCTAATTCGGCAATGCAGATAGTGACTTAACAGACATTTATTTTAATGAAAATCTTCGAGTTCATTACTTTAACACACAGCATTGGCTTTGTGTGTTAAATGTTTCACTATGAACCCATAAAAGTCTTATATTTTGTTAAATGTTGCACTATTAACAAATGTCTTGTTGTAGAACGTACATTTCTCCATGGAAAGAAAAACTAAAATCCTCATTTTTCCTGTGAAAATGAGTGTAGAGGTGTTACGGCCTGGCTCGAAACGCCGTAACAAGTCCAATTACCCAAAAACACAATGAAAAACTGATTTAAAAACACAAACCCAGACATTTATTAGAATAACAAACTAATCACAAACTAAACAAAGGAAAACCCACAAAGTTCAAACAAGACGACCTTCACAAAAACTACAAACCCAAAACCACAAATCAAACCACAAACCACACCCAAAAGAAAGACGAAAGAAGATCTCAAAGCAAGACTCTCTACCCAAACCACAAACACAAAAGCCCCAAAAGAAACTGTCCCCTGCCTCATACTACTGGGCTTATATTGGGCCACAGGCAGGTGGAGGCAATCAAGCGATTAGGCAGTTAGGTAATTACCTCCACCTGCACTACCCAGACCAGCAGAGGCAGAGGACGTAACAAGAGGTTGGTCAGTCTGCTGGGTTGCCCACCTTGTTACTTTTTTGTTTGACCATCATTGTCATAATTATTCTTTTTAAACCTTTAATAAAAATGCATATTTTCACTAAAATTCAGTCTTTCGCTGTGTTATTACATCCTATTTTCATGTCTTTTACTTGCTTTATGCACCTCCTAGACCTGGTCATCCTGAGGGATTGCTCCCCCTCTGATCCCACGGTGACCCCTCTGCACCAGTCTGACCACCACTTCATTTCCTTCTCCCTCCCTCTTGCTCCCCTCCCTCCCTCCCCTCCATCCACTCCTACTGTCATGGTCCGCCGTAACCTCCGCTCCCTCTCTCCCTCCTCTCTCGCTTCTAGTGTCACTGCTTCACTCCCCCCTCTTGAATCCTTCTCCAACCTTCCCACTGACTCTGCATCCTCCGCTCTGTCTTCCTCGCTCTCCTCAGCACTTGATTCTCTCTGTCCTCTAGTCTCCAGGCCGGCACGCTCGTCCCCTCCCAGTCCGTGGATGTTTGACCCCCTCCGAACCATCCGGGCCAGCCTACGTGCAGCGGAGAGGAAGTGGAGGAAATCCATGGCTCAATCTGACCTGTCTGCCTACCAGTCTCTGCTAGCTGCATTTTCTATTGCTGTAACCTCTGCTAAAATGAATTATCAAACAAAAATTCATAAATCTGCCTCTAACCCTCATCAACTGTTCTCCATTTTCTCTTCTCACCTAAGCACTCCTCCTCCCCCACCTCAGTCCTCCCTCGCTGCAGATGACTTTGTGGTTTTCTTTGATGAGAAGATTGCAACATCTGCAGCTCCTTCATGTCCACCGCCCCCCTTCCCCACTCCCCCCTCTCTGTTCCCTCCCCTTGTTTCTCCACTTTCTCTCCCCTCACTGACTCTGATGTTTCCCAGCTCCTACTCTCCCACCGCCCTACCACCTGTGCTCTTGACCCTATCCCTTCCTCTCTCCTCCAGACTATCACACCTGACTTCCTCCCGTTTGTCACCTCCCTTGTGAACTCCTCCTTGTCTTCTGGATGTTTCCCCTCTTCCTTCAAGCTGGCCCACATCACCCCACTGCTGAAGAAGCCCACTCTGGATCCCTCCGTCATCCAGAACTACCGTCCTACTTCTCTTCTCCCCTTTTTATCCAAAACAATTGAACGAGCTGCTTGGCCACTCGACAGAGACTGCACTCCTCTCGGTCAGTGAGTCGCTTCACGCCGCACAAGCAGCCTCCCGTTCGACCGTCCTGATACTCCTAGACCTTTCTGCTCCCTTTGACACAGTCGACCACCCCATCCTCCTGTCCTCCCTGGCAGCTATGGGGATCTGTGGCACAGCACTAGACTGGATCGAGTCCTACCTCTCCGGTCACTCCTTCCAAGTTGCCTGGGCCGGTGCAGTATCGGCACCTTGCCCCCTTGCCACAGGAGTCCCCCAGGGCTCAGTCCTTGGTCCCCTCCTGTTCTCTCTGTACACCCAATCTCTTGGTCCTGTAATCTCTGCCCATGGTCTGTCTTATCATTGTTATGCCGATGACACCCAACTCTTTCTCTCCTTCCCCCCCTCTGACACACAAGTCTCCGCTCGTATCTCTGCTCGCCTGAGGGACATCCAGAGCTGGATGGATAACCACCATCTTAAGCTGAACCCAGGTAAGACAGAGATGATCTTCATCCCTGCTCCATCCTCTAACCTCCTTGACTTTTCTATTTCCCTAGGGGACACCGTGGTGTCATCATCACCCACTGCCAAAAACCTTGGAGTGGTGATGGACAACAGACTGTCCCTCTCGCAGAACATTGCGGCGGTGAGTCGAACGTGCAGGTTCTTCCTGTACAACATCGGGAGAATCCATCCCTTCCTCACCATCTACGCAACCCAGCTCCTGGTTCAAGCGATGGTCCTGTCCCACCTGGACTACTGCAACTCGCTGCTGGCTGGTCTGCCAGCATCCGCCTTCAGACCCCTGCAGCTCATCCAGAATGCTGCAGCTTGTCTGGTCTACAACCTCCCCAGACATTCCCATGTCACCCCCCTGCTCACTGACCTCCACTGGCTGCCTGTTATGGCTCGCATCAAATTTAAGACATTGGTGCTTGCATACCAGGCAGCTAAGGGGTCAGCACCAGGATACATCCAGAGAATCATCAGACCCTACACACCAGCTAGACCTCCGTTCTGCCACCTCTGGACGCTTGACACCTCCCCCTCTTCGTGTCTGTACTTCCCGTTCGCGTCTGCTGTCTGTCCTGGCCCCTCGCTGGTGGAATGACCTTCCCGTGGCGGTCAGAACAGCAGAGAATCTGACTACCTTCAAGCGCAGACTAAAGACTCATCTCTTCAGGCTGCACCTCTCCCCACCCCTCCTTAGCCTCTAGTTTAGCTCAATGTACCTAGTTTGGCTAATGCGATCACGTTAGTTTTGTATTTGGCAGGATTGTTTTGTCTGATTCTGATTAGGCAAGTGTGATTTCAGTGCTAGTTTTGCAGGATTGTGTGTTTGTTTGCTGAACAGGTTACACTACAGGGTTGGAGTCCTGATCTCTGTGGTCACTTCTGGCACTACGATCTTTACTTCACTCTAGTGTGTTTTTGTGCACCTCTGCACCTTGAACTGATGCACTTGTTGTACGTCGCTCTAGATAAGAGCGTCTGCTAAATGCCTGTAATGTAAATGTAATGTAATTTGCATTTACACTGAAAATGTATCAGGAATATTATCATTTTTTTAACAAAATGCATCAGGGCTTTGCTGCATAGGGGTTCAGACTGCACTTTGTCTTTCATTGTTTTTTTATTATTATTCTTACACATTAAAAGATCATCACCTGAACAGGCCTCATACAAAAACATTAAAATCTGAAAATAAGCCAAACAATAACAGTTATGATCAATTTGCAAAAGTCCAAATGAAAATCTAAATCTTTGCTGTTTCAACTGTATGTGGTGGATGTGTGACGGATGGGTGTCTCTCTGGGGGGTGGACTAAATGATCAGTTCTTTCCAATAGTCCACCCCCCATTTCTCTCTCACCAGGTTTTTGTTTTTTCTGAAGGCCCAAGACTGCACTGGGTTTCAGACTGCACAGCCAAACACTGCACTGAATACTCCATCCTTTTTAGAAACGAGCCGCTTTCTTCTTCTGTGTCTGTCAGCGCAGTGTGTCACTGGGGCGGGGTCTTCTGGTGGGAGGAGTCCTGACAGCCTGCAGTGACGCAGAGTTGGAATATATGGAGAAAATGTAAATGGCGTGCGCTGATTTGTCACTTTGGCTGTTTGAAGTGTTCCTGCAGTGCTCTTATAAGGCAGCAGTGAGTGTGATTGGTGGGGGGGAAAGAGTGTTCTCTCTCACAGGGGGGCCGGGTGTGTGCACAGGGCTCAGTCTCTCTGAGAGCTCAGAGGTGAAGGTGTGAGCATCCACTCTGCTCTGAGGAAGGTTTGGTTCGTTTGCGCTGAAGATGGAGAGATGTCTGTTCTTTCTCTCTCTCTCCTCCCTGCTCCTGCTCTCCACAGTCAGTGAGTACCAGCTTTATCCTCCTCTCCAGCTTCTCCACACCCAGTCAGGGCTCAGAGACTGGGGGTCAGGGCCAAGGGGTCAGAGGGGCAGCTCTCCAGGCCAGGGCAGGGCTCCAGGCCGTCTCTAAACAC
This sequence comes from Anguilla anguilla, assembly GCF_013347855.1. Classification (NCBI taxonomy): domain Eukaryota; kingdom Metazoa; phylum Chordata; class Actinopteri; order Anguilliformes; family Anguillidae; genus Anguilla; species Anguilla anguilla. The sequence goes on along the minus strand of NC_049202.1, from coordinate 72,364,535 downwards.
CAGAGTTTACTGTAGTAATATTTCTCTGCATCATTCATGAAGCTTTCATGAAACAAATTTTATTATTAATTATTTAGGAAATGTTTCTTTATTTGATTCACTGGTATATAAAACATGATATTTGAATAATACAGCCAAGATAAAGTTTTTTGTTTGATCATGTTTGTGTTTTAGTAAATATAAATATATGTGAATATAAAGATCTTTTTCAAATATTGTTTTTATCGTTTCCGTGTCTATGTAATTTGGCGCCTGATAGTCATGAAACAGTCCAGGTATTAGTTGGCGTTCCCAGAAATACCTGATTTTTGCGTGAAATTCATATCATAAGTTGGCCTAATTAATATTTTCACTTTTTGTAGTTGCAAGTTGCTTTTTATTGGTGTATTTTTATAAGAACTCTTCCGTCTTTAGTGCGTTATAACGGAAGACACAAAGGAAATGTGACGTACTCTCTTCAGTGATACATTTGATGCCTTTATGGCAGCACATTAATAATATATTGCACTTATTAAAATGCTCTCATCTCATGAAACTTATTACAGCAACTTTAAAAAGAAAAGAAAAAAAACTTGGCACATGTTAGCGCATCAGTGGTAACACCTGCTCAAACCTCAACTTCAAAAGCAGGACTGAAGCAACATTGATCCAGAGTCAGACTTCCTGTGTAATTCTTTTCAAATAACACTCTGAACAGATAATATTCTCCACCACTGCTTACGGCTGCAAATGGAAAATATTATTTTATTTGAAACTCACATAAGTTTGAATATGTGGTCTTTTTCATGCAATATTTTACTATCAATTTAAAAACATGCAAATTTTTCAAATTAAATAATTATTGAAATTTCACGGGAAAAATTTAACGAGGACGTACTCCATAGGATGAACGCTAAAGGTATAAAAGTGATTGTTAAACAGGAATTTTGTAGAGCTGAACTACTAACGTCAAATAAATATATATATAAGCTATCAATTCAAATTCATGTTTAATCCTCATTGTGGAAACATACCATTTCACTGAAAACATTACATGACATTTAATTGGAAGACACTTTTATTCAAAGTAATGTACAATAAGTGCATAACAACACCGTTACTAATGTAAAATATTAAAACAGTATGATCTGATATGATACATCTACATACGCCCAGGGCTGTACATAATATCATTAAATGGTTAAAATTCATTCCAGATAAATCTCATTTTTCACTGATAAATGAGTTCTTATAAAGATTCACTGAGCTTGGTAGGAAGAATGGTCTCCTGTTGCTCGTCTGTGTCTTTTGAGGAGCCGTACTCTGCACAGCCAGCGTTTCACGATGCACAGGAGTTTACTGAGGTTCATGTCTGAGTGACCATTCAGCCAGGAAATGCAACAGAAGGTGAAAAGTCTTAGTACTGAACTGCAGTAAACACGCTTGGTGTTCCAGTCTACTTCTAATGCTCTCAGTTTCTGTAGAAAGTAGACACTGGTAAGGCTGATTACATTTTGAATAGATCTGTATCTGTACTCCACTTGAGATATCTGCAAATGTCAAATCTCAGGTTTTTAATACCATCTCACTTACAGCATTCTCATTTCCTATTTTCAGTGCAGCAAAACAGTTCTTACGTCTGAGAAAGTGAAGGGTTTTCTCCACCTTGTGGCCAAAGTGTGCACCTGCATTCTGTAGGGGCGTAATGGCCCTGAGAGATAAGCACCAGTGGCGTCATTAGGATTGGTAACACCCAGTGCGGCCGACCGTTGGTGTCACCCGATTTTGTCGATGGGGGGGGGGGGGGGGGGGGTTGGGGGGGGGTGCAAGGTGCAGGGTGCAGGCAGGTGTGGGCGCAAGGAATTGCGTGTTATGACGCCTCTGATAAGCACTGTCACACAAGTGCCATCTGCTTATTCAGTCATGTGATCGGCTTCACTGACAGAGCCTGTGTCACAGCGTACAAAGCCAGGGTTTATAGAGCACAACCTAGTGGTGTGCCAGTGTTCCTGCAGACACTGCTGGGGGCGTATCTTTTTCAATTCTCAGCAAGAACTTGGGGTTTACACTCATGGTAAACCAGGCTTAACATTATTGAGAATCTATAAACAGTGGTCCTACATAAGAACCAGGTTTATCTATAAGATGTTTATATACAGCACTGTGTGCCGTAGTTTTTTCCATGTTTGGTTTATTGACTGTTCATTTCTGTTTAGTTGCGTGCTGATGTGTTCCAGTCTTTTATTTTTAATTGTTTGTTTATATTGTTTGAGTGTTTCACAGTATCTTAGGCGTAAATCTTGGTTTTTGGGATTTTTATGTTTTTGGTTCTCAGCTTTTTTTTCTCATAGTTTTACATTTTTCATCGAACAATTTTTCATTACATTCTTATTATCATTTTTCATATTTGTGGTTTTTAACTTGGATTTTTTAGCTACTTAAAAAAAATATTAAAGTAATTTATGGCTAGGTCTACGCCTTATTTTGAGGGTTGATACTGTGTGTTTTGAAATATTTCTATTAGAACTTTTATTTAATCACTGCCAATTACCTCTTTGTATAATTGTGTGCTGTTTGGAGCCCATCTGTAGAAAGGATTGAGGTTATGTATGTGTGTTGGACTGCTGTGTTCTCTTTATGAACTCAGTGATCTGACTGTGATCTGATAAGGGTGTTTGTGGTCTGACAGTAAATGCATTTATGGAAGGGTTTAGGTCCGTGATGGCATAGTTTACTACACTGTTAACAAGAGCTGAACTGAATGTACAGTATATCTACCTAAAGAGTCCCCTCTGATCATGCCATTTATTATGTAGAGACCAAGACTTTGACAGAGATTCAACAGTGCCTTACCATTTTTATTAATTGCTCTGTCATAATTCTTTTGCAAGGATAAATTTATTGAGTGACACGGATTAGTTGCTCCAAATATATGACAAATTCCCAATTTCCCAAGGACTAAAGTCAAGTTGTTTATTTGTCCTGGAGTTAAAATCTCCACATAGGAGTTCCTTCTCCTGGGCCTGGGAGTTGCAGATTTCCGTGTAGAGATTTAGGAACATGCCCTCTGAGTAATAAAGGGATTCAGAGGGTGTATATATGCTGTACATAGGAATAGGTGAGATTTGGAGGGATGTGACATTCCTTATTTTTAGCCAGATATGCAAGTCTGCTATTTTGATTATTTTCATTGAACCTGCAAGCTCCTACTTGTACCATATTATAATGCCCCCAGAACCTCTGGCATGCTGGACATTGCTGTGCTTGAGGGATGGCAATACTATTTCTCTGTAGCCTAAGGGACAGTAAGTTGATACATCTCTATGCACCTCGTCTCCTGTCGGATTAAAATATCTATATATTTTATGCTACTGATACAATCTGGATTTGTGCTCTTCAGCCCATACACTGAAGAACAAAAGCCCTGATTGGTCCAACTGCTAATTGCAAGTGATCTCATTACATAAACAATAAATTGCATAGAATGGGGCATAATGACAAACTATCAACTAATTTAATTATTGATTTAATTATATTTAATCAATAATTAAAATATAATTATAGAATATTTATTATACATATACGTTTATACTTAGCCAGTTATTCTGCTGATTATGTTGAGGAGTTGCCGTATTTCTCCCATCTCAGAACTGGCCAGGGTCCTTGGTGTTGCAGCAATAGCTGCATAACCCTGCTGTAGTGGAGGTTGCCCTGTCTCTCATGTTGTGGATTGATAGGTGGTTCCAGTGCCTCCTTCAGATCAAGTTTCTATTGACTTTGAGTGCAATAGTAGGATACAGGACCTGGGGGTTTCTCAGGATAGGTGGTGCCATGGGGAGGCTGAGTGTAGTCTAGCGGGTGGAGATTTAATATGTAACAACATACTAAGATGAGGGTGTCACAAATAGGTTTATTTTTTAGAAGCTTGCGTTCCATTGCTTTGTTCGACTTTTATTTCTCTTTTCCTTTTCCCTATTTAATCTTTGTTTGTTTTTTTGTGTCTTGGTATTGTTGTTCATTTTGATATGGTGATTTCTTTATTTTAGCTGCTTTTATTTTTGCCAAACGACTGTATGTATTGTGAAATAAAGGTTTGTTAAAACTCAAACTCTGCCCCCCCCCCCAAGTGAAAAATGCAGTGAAAACTATAGAGGGCGGGGATGTGCAGCCCCTAACCCTCTGGTAGGGGAAGCACACCATATGTACCATAGACACACAGGAAGAGGAAGCACACGGAGCTATCACAGCCTTCCTGTGAGCTGCAGAAATTCACATACAGACATTTCTGAGCAGCGGCATCTCCCAGTGTCTGTGAGTTTAACCTGTGTGGAGTCTGTATGATCTCCCAGTGTCTGTGAGTTTAATCTGTGTGGAGTTTGTATGATCTCCCAGTGTCTGTGTGAGTTTAATCTCTCTCTCTCTCTCTCTCTCTCTTTCTCAGGCAGTGAGGATGTGAGGTTGGTGAATGGTGGCAGCCCCTGTGCTGGGAGGGTGGAGGTTTACCATCAGGGAGAGTGGGGGACAGTGTGTGGTATTGCCTGGGATATGACAGATGCAGGGGTGGTGTGTAGACAGGTGGGCTGTGGAGGTGCTGTAGAAGCACCACCATATGGTCACTTTGGCCCAGGGTCTGGGAGAATATGGATGAGTCTTGTGTCCTGCGGGGGATCAGAATCCACACTGAAGGAGTGTGGGTCAGGAGGATGGGGTGTACATGACTGTTATCATGATTGGGATGCTGGAGTGATCTGCTCAGGTAGGACTCAGTGTTATTCAGCTCTTACCAGTGTTCTTATACCAACACAGGACTTTGGATTTAAATGAGGACATATTAGTTTCATAAATGCATATAGTATTACATAACTAAAAGATAGTATTACATTTTAAAATCTGGTGTTATGAAGTAAAGTACTGTATTGCTCCTTTCACTGAACTAATTCAGCACTTACACAGTCACAGCAGAATCTTTGTGTTTCTGATGTATTTCTCTTTTTCTGACGCTATCAGAACGTTTATTCTTTTAAAGTTTAAGTCTGTAGCAGAAGTTTACATGTGATTGGCTCATCACACGCTGCAGTTTATACGGGATTGGCTCATCTCACACTGCCGTAGACGTGAGATTGGCTCATATCACACTGCTGTATTCCATGTATAATAGCTGTGCAGTCCTGTATTCATGCAGCTGTGCTCACTGTTGTCTCAGGAATAAGGTACCAGTCATTGCAGATGCTTCTCTCTTTATTCCCTGTTTAACTGCAGCCCATCGTATGGTCAGGCTGGTGGGCGGGGCTGACCTGTGCTCTGGGAGAGTAGAGGTGCAGCATGGGAGCTCCTGGGGCATGGTGTGTGATGCTGACTTTGACCAGCGGGACGCAGAGGTTGTGTGCAGGGAGCTGGGCTGTGGAGTTCCTAAAGAGCTGCGGGGGGCAGCTGCGTTTGGCCAGGGGGAGGGCCAGGTGTGGGCAGAGGAGATTCAGTGTTCAGGCAATGAATCTCACATTTACTTCTGTCCCAGAGCACCCTCACAGAGTGAACCCTGCTCCCATGGAAACAATGTGGGACTGGTGTGTTCTGGTAAGAGTCATTTGTATACTGTGTGTTTCAGTGACACTGGGTTAATATAGTCCTAAACAGATTGTATGCATTTATATTTAAGAAGATCAAGATATTCATTCATTATACTGTGAAATGTTGCATGTCAGGAGCTGTAATGCTGGATATTGTGATGCAGATATAATCTGTAAAATGCAGTGAACACTATAGAGGGCGGGGATGTGCAGCCCATAGCCCTGTGATAGGGGAAGCACACCATATGTACCATAGACACACAGGAAGAGGAAGCACACAGAGCTATCACAGCCTTCCTGTGAGCTGCAGGAATTTACATACAGGCATTTCTGAGCAGTGGCATCTCCCAATGTCTGTGAGTTTAATCTGTGTGGAGTTTGCATGATCTCCCAGTGTCTGTGAGTTTAATCTGCGTGGAGTTTGCATGATCTCCCAGTGTCTGTGTGAGTTTAATATCTCTCTCTCTCTCTCTCTCTCAGGCAGTGAGGATGTGAGGCTGGTGAATGGAGGCAGCCCCTGTGCTGGGAGAGTGGAGGTTTACCATCAGGGAGAGTGGGGGACAGTGTGTCATAGGGGCTGGGAGATGCCAGATGCAGGGGTGGTGTGTAGACAGCTGGGCTGTGGAGATGCTGTAGATGCACCAGGAGATGCTCACTTTGGCCCAGGGTCTGGGAGAATATGGATGAGTGATGTGTCCTGCAGGGGATCAGAATCCACATTGAAGAAGTGTCGCTCACAAGGATGGGGTATACATGGCTGTAATCATGTACATGATGTTGGAGTGATCTGCTCAGGTAGGATTCAGTGTTATTCAGCTCTTACCAATGTTCTTATACCAATACAGGACTTTGGATTTAAATGAGGATATATTAGTTTCATAAATGCATATATTATTACATAACTAAAAGATAGTATTACATTTTAAAATCTGGTGTTATGAAGTAAATTACTGTATTGCTCCTTTCACTGAACTAATTCAGCACTTACGCAGTCACAGCAGAATCTTTGTGTTTCTGATGTATTTCTCTTTTTCTGACGCTATCAGAATGTTTATTCATTTAAAGTTTAAGTCTGTAGCAGAAGTTCACATGTGATTGGCTCATCACACGCTGCAGTTCATACGTGATTCTCTCATCTCACACTGCCGTGGACGTGAGATTGGCTCATATCACACTGCTGTATTCCATGTATAATAGCTGTGCAGTCCTGCATTCATGCAGCTGTGCTCACTGTTGTCTCTGGAATAAGGTACCAGTCATTGCAGATGATTCTCTCTTTATTCCCTGTTAACCTCTAGGCAACGTCAGGCTGGTGGGCGGGGCTGGCCTGTGCTCTGGGAGAGTAGAGATGCATTATGGGAGCTCCTGGGGCTCGGTGTGTGATGCTGACTTTGACCAGCGGGACGCAGAGGTTGTGTGCAGGGAGCTGGGCTGTGGAGTTCCTAAAGAGCTTCGGGGGGCAGCTGTATTTGGCCAGGGGGAGGGCCAGGTGTGGGCAGAGGAGATTCAGTGTTCAGGCAATGAATCTCGCATTTACTTCTGTCCCAAAGCACCCTCACAGAATCAATCCTGCTCCCATGGAAACGATGTGGGACTGGTGTGTTCTGGTAAGAGTCTTCTGTGCACCGTATGTGTTTTAGTGATACTGGGTTAATATAGTCCTAAACAGATTGTATGCATTTATATTTAAGAAGATCAAGATATTTATTCATTATACTGTGAAATGTTGCATGTCAGGGGCTGTAATGCTGGATATTGTGATGCAGATATAATCTGTAAAATGCAGTGAACACTATAGAGGGTGGGGATGTGCAGCCCATAACCCTCTGATAGGGGAAGCACACCATATGTACCATAGACACACAGGAAGAGGAAGCACACAGAGCTATCACAGCCTTCCTGTGAGCTGCAGGAATTCACATACAGGCATTTCTGAGCAGCGGCATCTCCCAGTGTCAGTGAGTTTAATCTCTCTCTCTCTCTCTCTCTCTCTCTCTCTCTCTCTCTCTCTCTCTCTCTCTCTCTCTCTCTCTCTCTCTCTCTCTCTCTCTCTCTCTCTCTCTCTCTCTCTCTCTCTCTCTCTCTCTCTCTCTCTCTCTCTCTCTCTCTCTCTCTCTCTCTCTCTCTCTCTCTCTCTCTCTCAGGCAGTGAGGATGTGAGGCTGGTGAATGGAGGCAGCCCCTGTGCTGGGAGAGTGGAGGTTTACCATCAGGGAGAGTGGGGGACAGTGTGTCATTGGGGCTGGGACATGCCAGATGCAGGGGTGGTGTGTAGACTGCTGGGCTGTGGAGATGCTGTAGATGCACCAGGAAATGCTCACTTTGACCCAGGGTCTGGGAGAATATGGATGAGTGATGTCTCCTGCAGGGGATCAGAATCCACACTGAGGAATTGTCACTCACGAGGATGGGGTAAACATAGCTGTTCTCATGGAGAGGATGCTGGAGTGATCTGCTCAGGTAGGACTCAGTGTTATTCAGCTCTTACCAATGTTCTTATACCAACACAGGACTTTGGATTTAAATGAGGACATATTAGTTTCATAAATGCATATAGTATTACATAACTAAAAGATAGTATTACATTTTAAAATCTGGTGTTATGAAGTAAATTACTGTATTGCTCCTTTCACTGAACTAATTCAGCACTTACGCAGTCACAGCAGAATCTTTGTGTTTCTGATGTATTTCTCTTTATCTTACGCTATTAGAATGTTTATTCATTTAAAGTTTAAGTCTGTAGCATAAGTTTACATGTGATTGGCTCATCACACGCTGCAGTTCATACGGGATTGGCTCATCTCACACTGCCGTGGACATGAGATTGGCTCATATCACACTGCTGTATTCCATGTATAATAGCCGTGCAGTCCTGTTTTCATGCAGCTGTGCTCACTGTTGTCTCTGGAATAAGGTGCCAGTCGTTGCTGTGCTGATGATTCTCTCTTTATTCCCTGTTTAACTGCAGCCCATCGTAAGGTCAGGCTGGTGAGCGGGGCTGACCTGTGCTCTGGGAGAGTAGAGATGCATCATGGGAGCTCCTGGGGCATGGTGTGTGATGCTGACTTTGACCAGCGGGACGCAGAAGTTGTGTGCAGGGAGCTGGGCTGTGGAGTTTCTAAAGAGCTGCTGGGGGCAGCTGCGTTTGGCCAGGGGGAGGGCCAGGTGTGGGCAGAGGACATTCAGTGTTCAGGCAACGAATCTCACATTTACTACTGTCCCAGAGCACCCTCACAGAATCAATCCTGCTCCCATGGAAACGATGTGGGACTGGTGTGTTCTGGTAAGAGTCATTTGTATACTGTGTGTTTCAGTGACACTGGGTTAATATAGTCCTAAACAGATTGTATGCATTTATATTTAAGAAGATCAAGATATTCATTCATTATACTGTGAAATGTGACATGTCAGGGGCTGTAATGCTGGATATTGTGATGCAGATATAATCTGTAAAATGCAGTGAACACTATAGAGTGCGGGGATGTACAGCCCATAGCCCTGTGATACGGGAAGCACACCATATGTACCATAGACACACAGGAAGAGGAAGCACACAGAGCTATCACAGCCTTCCTGTGAGCTGCAGGAATGCACGTACAGGCATTTCTGAGCAGCGGCATCTCCCAGTGTCTGTGAGTTTAATCTGTGTGGAGTTTTTATGATCTCCCAGTGTCTGTGAGTTTAATCTGTGTGGAGTTTGCATGATCTCCCAGTGTCTGTGAGTTTAATCTGTGTGGAGTTTGTATGATCTCCCAGTGTCTGTGTGAGTTTAATCTGTGTGGAGTTTGTATGATCTTCCAGTGTCTGTGAATTTAATCTCTCTCTCTCTCTCTCTCTCTCTCTCTCTCTCTCTCTCTCTCTCTCTCTCAATCTCTCAGGCAGTGTGGATGTGAGGCTGGTGAATGGAAGCAGCCCCTGTGCTGGGAGAGTGGAGGTTTACCATCAGGGAGAGTGGGGGGCAGTGTGTGATGATGACTGGGACATGCCAGATGCTGGTGTGGTGTGTAGACAGCTGGACTGTGGAGATGCTGTAGAAGCACCAGGAGATGCTCACTTTGGACAAGGGTCTGGGACAATATGGATGAGTGAAGTGTCCTGCATGGGATCAGAATCCACACTGAAGGAGTGTCGCTCACAAGGATGGGGTCACAATTACTGTGGTCATGGAGAGGATGCGGGGGTGATCTGCTCAGGTAGGACTCAATGTTATTCAGCTCTTACCAATGTTCTTATACCAACACAGGACTTTGGATTTAAATGAGGATATATTAGTTTCATAAATGCATATATTATTACATAACTAAAACATAGTATTACATTTAAAAATGTGATGTTATGAAGTAAATTACTGTATTGCTCCTTTCACTGAACTAATTCAGCACTGTGAGAGATTAAACTCACAGACATTGGGAGATGCCGCTGCTCAGAAATGCCTGTATGTGAATTCCTGCAGCTCACAGGAAGGCTGTGATAGCTCTGTGTGCTTCCTCTTCCTGTGTGTCTATGGTACATATGGTGTGCTTCCCCTATCAGAGGGTTATGGGCTGCACATCCCCGCCCTCTATAGTGTTCACTGCATTTTACAGATTATATCTGCATCACATTATCCAGCATTACAGCCCCTGACATGCAACATTTCACAGTATAATGAATGAATATCTTGATCTTATTAAATAAATACTAAACAGTTTGTATGCATTTATATTTAAGATGATCAAGATATTCATTCATTATACTGTGAAATGTTACATGTCAGGGGCTGTAATGCTGGATATTGTGATGCAGATATAATCTGTAAAATGCAGTGAAAACTATAGAGGGCGGGGATGTGCAGCCCATAACCCTCTGATAGGGGAAGCACACCATATGTACCATAGACACACAGGAAGAGGAAGCACACAGAGCTATCACAGCCTTCTTGTGAGCTGCAGAAATTCACATACAGACATTTCTGAGCAGCGGCATCTCCCAGTGTCTGTGAGTTTAATCTGTTTGGAGGCTGTATGATCTCCTAGGGTCTGTGAGTTTAATCTGTGTGGAGTTTGTATGATCTCCCAGTGTCTGTGTGAGTTTAATCTATCTCTCTCTGTCTCTCAGGCAGTGAGGATGTGAGGTTGGTGAATGGAGGCAGCCCCTGTGCTGGGAGGGTGGAGGTTTACCATCAGGGAGAGTGGGGGACAGTGTGTGGTATTGCCTGGGATATGACAGATGCAGGGGTGCTGTGTAGACAGCTGAGCTGTGGAGATGCTGTAGCAGCACCACCATATGGTCACTTTGGCCGAGGGTCTGGGAGAATATGGATGAGTGATGTGTCCTGCGGGGGATCAGAATCCACACTGAAGGAGTGTGGGTCACAAGGATGGGGTGTACATAGCTGTTATCATAATTGGGATGCTGGAGTGATCTGCTCAGGTAGGACTCAGTGTTATTCAGCTCTTACCAGTGTTCTTATACCAACACAGGACTTTGGATTTAAATGAGGACATATTAGTTTCATAAATGCATATATTATTACATAACTAAAAGATAGTATTACATTTTAAAATGTGGTGTTATGAAGTAAATTACTGTATCGCTCCTTTCACTGAACTAATTCAGCTCTTACGCAGTCACAGCAGAATCTTTGTGTTTCTGATGTATTTCTCTTTTTCTGACGCTATCAGAACATTTATTCTTTTAAAGTTTAAGTCTGTAGCAGAAGTTTACATGTGATTGGCTCATCACACGCTGCAGTTTATACGGGATTGGCTCATCTCAGACTGCCGTAGACGTGAGATTGGCTCATATCACACTGCTGTATTCCATGTATAATAGCCGTGCAGTCCTGTATTCATGCAGCTGTGCTCACTGTTGTCTCAGGAATAAGGTGCCAGTCGTTGCTGATGCTTCTCTCTTTATTCCCTGTTTAGCTCCAGCCCCTCGAAAGTTCAGGCTGGTGGGCGGGGCTGATCTGTGCTCTGGGAGAGTAGAGTTGCATCATGTGAGCTTGTGGGGCACGGTGTGTGATGCTGACTTTGACCAGCGGGACGCAGAGGTTGTGTGCAGGGAGCTGGGCTGTGGAGTTCCTAAAGAGCTTCGGGGGGCAGTTGCGTTTGGCCAGGGGGAGGGCCAGGTGTGGGCAGAGGAGATTCAGTGTTCAGGCAACGAATCTCACATTTACTTCTGTCCCAGAGCACCCTCACAGAATCAACCCTGCTCCCATGGAAACGATGTGGGACTAGTGTGTTCTGGTAAGAGTCATTTGTATACTGTGTGTTTCAGTGACACTCGGTTAATATAGTCTTTAACAGATTGTATGCATTTATATTTAAGAAGATCAAGATATTCATTCACTATACTGTGAAATGTTACATGTCAGGGGCTGTAATGCTGGGTATTGTGATGCAGATATAATCTGTAAAATGCAGAGAACACTATAGAGGGCGGGGATGTGCAACCCATAGCCCTGTGATAGGGGAAGCACACCATATGTACCATAGACACACAGGAAGAGGGAGCACACAGAGCTATCACAGCCTTCCTGTGAGCTGCAGGAATTCACATAAAGGCATTTCTGAGCAGCGGCATCTCCCAGTGTCTGTGTGAGTTTAATCTGTGTGGAGTTTGTATAATCTCCCAGTGTCTGTGTGAGTTTATTCTGTGTGGAGTTTGCATGATCTCCCAGTGTCTGTGAGTTTAATCTGTGTGGAGTTTGTATGATCTCCCAGTGTCTGTGTGTGTTTAATCAGTGTGGAGTTTGCATGATCTCTCAGTGACTGTGTGAGTTTAATATGTGTGGAGTTTATATGATCTCCCAGTGTCTGTGTGAGTTTAATCTGTGTGGAGTTTGTATGATCTCCCAGTGTCTGTGTGGAGTTTGTATGATCTCCCAGTGTCTGTGAGTTTAATCTGTGTGGAGTTTGTATGATCTCCCAGTGTCTGTGTGAGTTTTATCTGTGTAGCCTGTGTGTGTCTGCATGCATGTGTGTGCATGTGTGTGAGTGTGCGTGTGTATGTATGTGTGCGTGAGTGTGTGTGCGTAGGTATGTGTGTGTGTATGCATGAGTCTGTGTCTGTGTGTGTGTGTTTGCGTATGTATGTGTGTGTGTGCGTGTGTGTGTGAGTGTGAGTGTGTGTAGGTGTGTGTGTGTTTGTGTGTGTGTGCGTGTGTATGTATGTGTGTGTGTGTGCGTATGTATGTGTGTGCGTATGTATGTATGTGTGCGTGAGTGTGTGTGCGTATGTATGTGTGTGTGTGTGTGTATGCATGAATCTGTGTCTGTGTGTGCGTGTTTGCGTGAGTGTGTGTGCGTATGTATGTATGTGTGTGTGTGTGTGTATGCATGAGTCTGTGTCTGTGTGTGCGTGTTTGCGTATGTGTGTGTGTGTGTGTGTGTGTGTGTTTGTGTGTGTGTGTGTGTGTGTGTGTGTGTGTTTGTGTGTGTGTGTGTGTATGGGTGTACAATACAATACATACAATAAGCTCTTATATAGCGCTCTTCGTGCGTACATTCCAGGGTGCTTTACAAAATAAAGAAATAAAAAATTATATATAAATAAATAAATAACCTAAGAAGTCAAAAGTAAG